>NC_086444.1:290147519-290447519 GCF_028390025.1 Pseudophryne corroboree | reverse complement strand
CCTGTGTGTGTGTTTATGTGTGTATGTATGTATATATATATATATATATATATATATATATAAGATTCTAGGACTGCATTTACAAGATCCATAAATTCCGGGAAGGTTAAATTGCATAGGAATTGTTGGCAGAAGTGTTTAATGTCTGAGAGATGCTATGAGCTTCAGTGCTCTTTAATAGATTGCTAGATGTTGATCATACTGACAGTGAGGATTAAGTAAGCCATTCTTGGGTGTGACACTCCGCTCTCTGGTGTGCTGTTCTTAAGATGATTTGTTTTCAATTCAGCTATAGTGCTGTAAGAGTTTTTTTTAACAGAAGGTATTCACATACTCATATCTAGTTTATAACAACAAGCATAATCCAAAGAACCAAATAATGAAGGTTTCAATTGCCTCCATAAGCATTGTAAGAATCCACTCATGACTAAGAAAATGCAACCCACTGTCTAAAAGACTCTAGAAACTACATCTGTGTTGACTAATTTGGATGCATAGTTGGCCAAAATAAGCAATTCTCAGCTTCCTCACACTAATACGAACATGAAGGGGCATATATAACAGGATCTGAGTTTGCCAGAGTTGTGGGATGCTGGCCAATCTCTGAACTTTTTTTTTTTTTAAGTGGCAATCATTTCAAAAGAAAACCATGCATTGTAAATGATTGGCGCTTTAAAAAAAAAAACTTTAGAGATTGTCCGTCATCACACACCTCCTGCAAACTCGGATCCTGTTACATATTTCCTGAAGTGTAAACCTTTGGTGAGTGTAGATACACTTGCTGACTGGAGTGAGTAGCAGAAGGTATACTTGTACCGGAAATGGCACTGTAGAGCAAATGAGGGTTAATGCACAGGTGATGCTGCAAGATTGCTGAAGCAGTGAAAGGCAATGCACAGAAAATGCAGGTTTGCTGGTCTGCTGGTCACGTTTACAATGATGTTGTTGCAAAACAAAGATAACTCAAGGTAATTTCAAAGAGGAGACCCAACTGTTGCTGGAGTTCTAGAAAGTCAGGAACAGAATACTGCACAGAGGTTCAAGGAGACTTTCAGAAGGATTCCAGAGGGAGTTGCAGGAACACAACAAAATGCAGGAATCAGGAGCCAGTGGTCTGCTGACCAGGTAGGTTAGATTAAGTCCAGGCAAAAAGGAAGTGCACAGAAGTTGTTTAAGTAGCCCACCTCAAGAGTGCTGAATCATAGTTGGCAGAAAAAACTCAGATGACCACAGGTTTAAGGACAAGCAGTGCCGTAATTAGACATTTTAGCGTTGTGTGCAAGAAACAGCATCTGCACCCCCACCATATCACATACAAAACAGGGCCAGTGCACACCATAGGCGTGCGCCAAAAATATAGGGGTGATGGCTTCATGGGGAAGATAATAAAATAATACTAATTCATATTACACTGTACAGAAGTCTCCATTATTCAATTTATGCTGCACAGTAGTGCCACTTACACAGATTACACCAGGTACAGCCCCTGTTACACATTGCGGCAGGTAGAGCCCCTGTCACATATTACACCAGGTAGAGTCCCATTTACATATTACTCCAGGTAGAGTCCCCTTTTACACAGTACGGCAGGCAGAGATTCCCTTTTACACAGTACGGCAGGCAGAGTCTCCCTTCTACACAGCACGGCAGGCAGAGTATCCCTTTTACACAGTATGGCAGGCAGAGCCTCCCTTTTACAAAGTACAGCAGCCAAAGTACCCTTCTGGTGTTACAGTGCTGTGCAGCTGTGGCCAGCAATGCCCGATCCCACCCCATCCCCACAGCCGGAGCTTATACCCACCCCATACCCACTGCTGGAGCATATACCCACCCCATCCCCACTGCCGGAGTCCAGACACGCTCTCCACCTGACAGGAGGTTAAACTGAGCCATGGGCAATACTGTCCGATCCCCCCACCCATGCTGCCGCTGCCAAAGTATATAGTGACAATGAGCTGCGCAGACTATAATGCCCGATCCCTCTCCCAGCACCCCAGTCCCTTCAGGACAGTGAGCCCGTGGCTCAGTTGTTCGGCTGCTTTCACTTACTGTAGCTTTGGTGGCAGGGATAGGACATTATATACTGCAGCCCAGACACCCCCTCCCCCTGACATGGGGGGTTAAACGGTTATACGCCGCCGGAGTATACAGTGAGCCGCGTGGACTATAATGTCTGATCCCCGCCACCAGAGCTACAGTGAGTGAATGCAGCCGAACAACTGAGCGGCGGGCTCAGTGTCCTGAAGGTAAGGGAGTTGTCAGCGCTCAACGTAACTCCGGGGGACATGGGGTGATGGGGAGGGGGATCGACCATTACAGTCTGCGCGGCTCACTGTCACTGTATACTCTGGTGGTGGCAGCATGGGTGTGGGGGTGTAAGTGATCGATCAGTATTGTCTGCCATTAAGTTTTACCTCCCGTCAGGGGGAGGGGGTATCTGGGCTGCAGTATAAGCTCAAGGCAGTGGTGAAGAGTGGGATCGGGCAGCTGCACGGCACACTGGAACTATGGGTGTTGCCGGTGGTACTGCGCCCACAGGGCATATGCGCTGTGTGCAAGGCACTGCAAGCACAAACCTAGTTACGGCTCTGGGGACAGGATTGGTCAGTTGCAGAGATATAGCTATCCAAGTTGCCAGCACCCATGTACCACTGCCACCATGTGAAACATTGAAACAGCCACTGGCTGAGGATGACAGGAAAAAGCAGCCTTTGGACACCACCACAAGAGATTGAGAGTCCATTAATGGACCAAACCCATTAAGCAGGAGTTGCAGTCTGCCAATATATGACAGGTGTTAGCATATACATGACAATGGGGATAAGCTTCCCTTCATCCTCACCAGGTCACACTATTGTGCACCTGCACAGCTGGGGGCCACTAAAGCACATTCTACTATGACCTTTCAGTGTCAGAATTAAGCTGATGGCGAAGAAAAGACAACCCTTATAGAGGTTTGTAGAGATTGGTAAATTGGTGGCTACTACAATCTGTATCAATCTGTAATGGCGATAACAGATTGTTCGTTGACACCTGGGGATAAATTTACTAAGATGGGAGTTCTATTTAAGATGGGATGTTGCCCATAGCAACCAATCAGAATCCAGGTATTATCTTCTAGAAGGTGCTAGATAAATGAGAAGTAGATTCTGATTGGTTGCTATGGGCAACATCCCATCTAAAATATAACTCCCATCTTAGTAAATGTACCCCCTGGTGTACACTTGTGGGTTCAAAAGAGAGAAAATCACCAAAACATGGATGACTATAATATGTTTTCAGTCCAGTGTAGAAAACCTATTATACTATAGTTCCAGAAATGCAACTCATACAAGTTGAGATTTTTTTTATACATAAAACTGTATATTCAAAAAATATATATTTATAACTGCATATAATGTAGGCTCCTGAATTTGAGGATACATTGCAAAGTCCTCCTTATTGCTTTGGTATATGCCCAAATCATTTCTCTTATAGAAGAATAGTTCAAGAAAAATGAATTAATGAATGATGATCAAGATGTGTGACTGTCCTATAAAATGTAATTGAAAATCAAAGGGAATCTGCAGAATTACTGCTGAGCATGCAATTATCAATGTTAATGGCTCGGTGAAAATCAATTATAGATAAATACAATGTATATTCATAAAATAGTACAGAGTTCTAACCCCTTCTTCTGAATTATATTAAACAACCTTATTATTCTGCCTTTTTAAGAGAATTCCTGTTTTTATTTATTTTAGGAAGAGTAGGTACATATTTGGATTACAGTAGGCTGGTAAATAACTACTTTTAAAAAAGAGACACTATAGTTCTTGTGATCATTATAACATGCCAGTCTAGAACTAATAACAGTAACCTCAGAATAATAATGTGTACATAAACATGTATTAAGGATTTCCATAACCAAATTAACTCAGGGCAGTAGAGAGCCTGTCTGGGCCCAATTACTTTTCAGGGGGCATGGCCTAATCACAGGAGGCATGGTCATGCACCCTTAGAAAAAGCATACTGAAAAAATTGTATTTCAAGCACCTCCCTGGCCATATATTATATAATATATTACACATTTCTATTATAAACATTTAAGTGATGACATCGGCATTTACCATTTTCATAGGACTAGTGCTATGTAGAGATGAGTGAAACTGTTATACAAAACCTTTACCTAGTACTGCACATGGCAGATATCTTGTCACCTGCAGAATTTGTCCTTAAGTGTTACCAGTCTTACACCACACATCACACAGCAGTATGAAGTGACCGCCAATGTCCCAGCTCTATAGGTAGGAAACACTGGAATTTTGTATTATTTGAGTGACTGGTATAAGATGCAGTTAATAGTCAGAATGTCAATATTAGGGTTAGGTTGCAGGCTTGAGGGTTAGGGTTAAGTTGCAGGGGGAGGATAGAGTTAGGCTGCAGGGAAGTGGGGGTGAGTGACAAAATCCTCATAGTCCTTAATAAGACCATCGCTGGCATGAACCTGAACCAGCCCAATAGGAGCCGTGAACTTCAGACAGTACTATCCTGAAGAAGACTGGGAGCTGGCATGGTGAGATTTCTTTTTAGCCTTGGTCAGATTCCCATGGAGGCTTGGCAAGTTTAGGATAACGATTCCACTATGGCAGAGATTTTCAACATTTTACAACTCGCAGCACACTGAACAAGATTTAAATATTGCCAAGGCACTTTCAAATATAATGGTGATACATAGTGCAGTTGCGTGTCCTAGGATGTCATGTCGCAGCTTCTCCATAGGTAACGCCTGAGCCACATCTGAGAAAACCAGAAGAGCCCAACACTGCCCGGGCCCAAAATTAGAACTGGCTCTGCAACCACTAAACCCACCAGTATTGATTGTTCCAGGGCCTCAGTAGTGGTAAAACACTGACGGGCCTGGCTCTGCTTCTATGGCGGCACACCTGGAGACTGCTAAGGGCACACTAGTGTACCACAGCACAGTAGTTGAAAAACACTGCCCTATGGATTGGATACCTGCTTGTGTTGATCAGTTCAGGGAAGTTTGAGAGATTAAAGAGGTCCACATTTGGCCTAACAAAAGGGCATAAATACTGTAGGAGCTGAAGACCTCAGATGCTAGGCCTTAGCAGTCTTTTCCATAGACAGATATGACCACAGGATTTGCAGTGCCAGATGCCAAAGGTCAGCACAATTCCTTGAGGTACCTCCAGTCACTTGGGTGTCTCTGTACCATCCATGTAGTAACTCCTTTAGTAATGTACTGACCAGGTGACATTTAAGAGCAGTGTAACCATAACATTTATACAGATATTTAACATCATACATTTTATGTAGTGACATACTGTAGCAACTGCTAAAGGGGATGCCAAGAGGGCTTAGCCTTTCCTTTAAATTGTAGCCAGCACCCTACCCTTGTCACAGAGGAGCTACATAGTACAACATTTGTAAATATATCCAAATGAAATATAAACATTTGTGTAGTGAGCGTTTACATATACAGCACTGTGCAGATGACAAGAGGCAATCACTTTGTAAGAAAGACTGGTCAACATCAGCATAGGTTATTCCTATATTCAGCGGATTTCTTGGAATACTCTGGTTTTCTCACACGTTTCAGATATTTTATACTGGTAGCTTAATTCGCTAACAAGTTATATTAATAATATAATTCAATAATATGTGTGTTAGTGATTACAGATTATCAGAATTATGTTTGCTATAGAAAACAGTTACTAGAATTAAGTATTTTTGGATGTGACAAATATTGGTATGTTATCACTAGCATGGAAATCTTATACAAGTACTATCTTTGTGCTGGGTGCTTTAGAGCACTTGTTAGGTCATAAAAGCTAAAATTTATTTTAAAACAGTAGAAGAATATTTAATGTAAAATAAGTTTTATGAGCATGTCAAGGTAGGAGTAGTGTGCTAAATCTGCATGAAATGCCCAGTTATGCATGGGATTATTTGACCAACAATGAATTGCATTCATATGTAAATAAATGTATAAAATGATAGCTGAATTAAAGGAATAGCAGATGCTTTCACAAAGTAGAGCCACCCAGGAGAAAGGAGAATGCAGGTGTACACTCTAAGCACTAAGAATACTGATAGTCAAGATCATTTTAATAAGCTCTTACAATTAATATGGAGTATAAGTGACGTTCTTAGCACGTTTGGCCAAAAATGTGGGCCCATCCACCACGTCCTGGTGAACTTCATCAGATGAGTACTAACATCCCTAATACAAAAGCCTAAAACTATTTTTTTATTTCTTATAAAAACAGAGAACATAGATTGCAATTAAAGTAGGGACCCCCTCCATGAGGAAATTGCTAATTACATACTGTACCTCACAATAGTTCTAATTTATGCAAAACAGTCCTGTCAGTCCAAGAGCCAGGATGTTTGCCCAATGTAAGGAAATGTCATGCACCAGTGCATGATGGAAAGAAACTATCACATTTTGCCATGGCTGCCCATGAAACACTGCCACGGCTGCCCATGACAATCTCACATTGTCTCAAAGCAATCATCCATTGCATTTAATTTGATCATGATCCTTCTATTTGTGTCATATGTAGATGTCTATTGTTGATTAGTTGTTTCTTTATTATTGAATGTTTGTCGATTAGTTGTTTGCTTGATTTTGTGTTGTTGTTTTTTTTTGTGTGTTTTCTTTCTTTCTTTATTGTTTTTTTTTTTTTTTTTAAGACAAAATGTTTAGAAAGCCAAAGAGTGTAAAAGCTAATGAGCTTATTTTCCATTTGACTTTTAGGTGCAGCATTTTTATCTTGGACCAAAGTGAATGACAGTTAATTTAACAAAGGGTTCCTATGAGTGTTTTGTATCCAGGGACCTTTTCTCTTTGCTGAAAAAGAAGCGGTGTCATTTCCATTAGAGCAATGCTTCCAAGAATCCGTGCTCAGGAACTGAAAGCAGAGAGAATGAGAGAGCTGTGTCAGCTGATCAGCTTTCAGCCACCTTCCAACTCTCAATTTTCTTAAAATGATCTGTCCATCAATGGCATTCCCCTTTGGAACCTTTATTGACGAAGAATAGACTGAGCAGAAATGGAATGTAACACTCACTTCAAAAAGAAATCTTTTTATTTTTACAGCACATACAGTAGCCTTGTAGTGCAAAGAAATGTTTTTTCTTCAAAATACTTTTCAAACTGCAATATATTTTCATACACAACATACGTCTATTAAATATTTTATTTATGCCCTGGGATGTATAATGTAGCAAATACCATTTTGCAGATATGGAAATACAATATTATCCTGTGATTAATTAAATGTATAAGAAGACTTTAAAAATAAATCCAGATAATGTACAAGATATGGCCAAGATAATTGCAAAATTCCAGAGATATTTTCGACGGAAGCCTGTACGCTTTTTCACGTTTATAATCCTATATTTAACGGCTGGAAGTGTTGTATTTTTGCACGCAAGTTTTGAAGGGGAACATATTGTGTCCGACAGTGACAGAACCTTGGTTGTTGGCATCAGCGATGGAGGAGTTTCCCAGGGTCCTGGGGTGGCCCAATTGAGTAGGGTATTTAAAGAAGCTCCAGAGTCACCAAGCACACCACGGAGATATGGACCATGGTTTAAACCATCTGGCAAAGAGTTAGCAGACAGAAGTAAGCAAGGTGATTTTGGAGGCACCTGGAACAGGGCTCTCAAAGGAAGAATCATAAGAGAACAAGAAGAAGGAAGAGGTAAGCTGAAAGAAGGTAAACTCTAGTTATATACATGATTTTGCTATTTGTATTGTCTGTTCATTTGCCTTCATCACTATGGAGGGGAAAAGTGGTAATGTGGATAGTTCAAATCCACTACAGTAGGCACTTGCGATTGGAGCTATCCACAGTGCAGAGGAACTGGTGAAAAGTGGATTAAATGGTTCCAATTACCAAACCGGTCCTCAGGACCCCACACAGTGCATGTTTTCTAGGTCTCCCCACAAAATCATTAGTCAAATAATTAGCTCCACCTGTGGACCTTTTAAAATGTGTCAGTGAGTAATAAATACACCTGAGAAACGTTGACTGTTTGGGGTCCTGAGGACCGAGTTTCAGAACCTATGACCTACAGGTAGGACCACATTCTTAACATATATTGACATCTGTATGGATACATTGTTGGAATTTACTTGCCAAAAAGTCAGGGTTATTTTTTTTACATCATAATATGTATACTGCATTTATAGAAAGGGCATTAAACTGTGTTTACTAATAACATTAGTGCATGCTCCAGAGCTGAACGCCCATAGTCAGAGATTAATCATAGTCCTATGCAACTCAGTTGCTTCTCCACATACAGCTGTTGGGATGTTACTGGATGCTTGCACATAATGTAGACTCAGTTTAGCGAGGGCGTTTGAATGTGTGCCCATGTAATCGTGGACTATGCAGATTTGTGCTTAGGTAGAGACCAGTCTGTTTTTAGACAAATCTCTTGCACCAAGGATAGGGCTAGTGCAAGTACGCATTAATAATAAAGACATTGTATCGATCGGTCTCACCACATCTCAGAATACAGACAAATATGCCCATTTAGTTCCATACACGCAGTGCGGCAGCAAAAATGTCTATCTGGCATTCAACTTGCATTAGCCCCATATAACAACATCTTTTTAAAGCTTATTTATACCACTAATCTCGCTATAATACTAATTGTTGTCTGTGGTTATAGTGTTATACATAGGCACAACTAAACTGATCGATATTTTTTGTATTCAAATGCATTTAATAACACAATATTCTGTATAATAGTAGTAACAGTTGTGCTGCATTTATATCATTATACGCCTTATACAATAGTTCTAATCCCCTTTCGTGAATCTGAGATAACAAAAGTAACATGATTTATGATGTTTATTTTCAAGAGATATTCCTGGCTAGTCAAAGTGTAATAAACCCAGCTGCTGATTGTTCTAAGCTTCTATACTGCCGGGAGCTGCTCTCCTCCACTGTGTGCCAGCACCGTTCCTGCCTGATGGCAATACGGTCATCACACATAGGGGAACACTAACAGATACTGGAGTAGGGGATTACTTCTAAATAATAAAAGGTTGATCAAAACTGGGTAATGAATTGAAGTTTGCAGTTTACTACTGCATGATCTACTAAACTGACATCTGTGGGCAAAATACAGAATATCTGCTACTGGTGAAAGTACCTTACAGTATGTGGAAGTTATTTACAGCATTCATGAGCAATGTAAAAACGCATGCATCGTTCACACACTTGTTAAGAGTATCAGATGAACATGTCTGTAATGTGCATAGTTTAGCTTGGTGCCTTCTGCCATCTGAAATGGAATTGTGAGCATGTTTGAGTCTCGGCATCTCATGCGGCAGGATATCATACCGAACCCCTGTGCACCAACAAATGTACTGTAAATCATACTTGCCTACATACCAGAAGTGTACATCACTTACAGACAGAGACGGCCCAAACCAATATGATGCCCTAGGCAAGATTTTGGCTGGTGCCCCCTAGCACCACTGCTAGTTCCGCCTCTGACCCTGCACCCTTTTTCCAGCACCATCACTCCTCACCCATAGCTATCCTCATTTTGGTGTTCCTACCCCCTATATTTTAAATAGGAAAAGTGCGCACATTCGGTGCACTGCCCAAAAAGGGGTGTGTTCTTGCTGGGAAGGGGCATGGCCACACAATAGTACCCCCAATTCAAATTACGCCACACAGTAGTACAACTTTATTCACATTTTATCATGCGATAGTGTCCCTAATTCATGTTACATCACACAGTAGAACCACTTTACCTTATATACGTTACTCCTCACATTAGTGCCCCTTATTCACATTACATGACACTGAATTGCTCCTTATTCACATTACACTACACCATATTGCTCTTTATTTCCATTAGACCACACAGTAGTGCCCTTTCTATACGTTGCGCCACACAGTAGAGCACATAATGCCACATATTAATAATGCATTTATACACATAATACCACACAGTAATGCCCCTTACACATATGACACACATTATTAATGTCTTTATAAACATAATGCACCTTACACATTATGCCAACCTTTATTAATGCCCTTATACACTATGGGGTATATTCAATACATGTCAGATCCTTTCCGACAAGCATTGTCAGAAAGGAACCGACAAAGCAGTATTCAATGAACGGCCAATCCGAAAGAAACCAACCAAGCAGTATTCAATGAACAGCCAAATCCTATTCCGCTGATCCACGTGCTTTCCAAAAAGTCGTAATTCCCGACTTTACGGAAAAATTAGGGCTCCATTGAATAGGTCGGAACCCCTTCCGACCTAAAATAGTCAGAAACTGTCATCTTTCCTACAAGATGGCAGTTTCCGACTTCAATTGAATATACCCCATAATGTCCCTTACACAAATGCCGCACATTATTAATGCCCTTATACACATAATGACACACATAGTGTCCCTTACACATTTGCCGCACATTATTAATGCATTTATACACATGAGACACATAATGCGACTTACACATATGCCGAACACTACTGCATAACCAACCCACCAGCACACAGCACTCACATGGCCGCTAACACTGTGACCTCTGCCTCTGTTTGGATACAGATGTGTCCTCGTATATCTTGCCTCAATAAACTATGAAGCAGGAGATGCCTGGCATGAGTCAGCTGGCAGCCCTGTTATCGTCAGGTGCCTTTTTTGATGAAAATGCATGTTATATGCATTACTATGTGGCTATGATGCACAAGTAGCTTCTGCTGATTAAAATTATATGAGGCATGCCTATATTCTGTGTGCGACTATGACTGTACCTGAATACGAAATGCTACGTTACAGTGATTTCCAGGAATACGCTGTAACATAGCATTTTGTATGCACATACAGCCACAGTCGCACACACAGAATATATGCATGCCGCATATCATTTTAATCAGCAGAAGCTGCTTATGCCCCTAGGCATAACAAATGCCCTTGGCATTTGCATAGTTTGCCTATGCCTAAAGCCGGCTCTGCGTACAGAAGTGGGCAGTTCCAGGGATTAATGGCATGATTCTCTGCAAATCACGGCAGTTTACAGAAGGGACAGGATCCACATGACATGATTCAATTCCACGCCCCCTGCACCTCCCAATAGCGCTGCCCACCCAGTGCTCTTCCATGCAGCTTCATGTAAAAGTGAACAAATATGCTCTGGAGTCAGAGGTGTAAAAGTGGAGTTTGAGCACTGCCTATGTATATCCCCATAGCTGGATAATGCATTGTGCATCCTAACTTCCCACATGGGGTCCAGCAACCACTGAGGGTCCCAGATTTCCCCCCCCTACAAATGGAGCTGGGAAGAGGTACAAAAAAGTCACCTAGGGCCTTAATATGGCTCTGTATAGCATGCCTTGCTGGTTTAAGCACATTAAGAATAGTTCTGTTTGTTCATTTGACTCTTCTATTTGTCATGTATGAGATAGGATGTAATTTATGTAGCCTTTTTACATTACTATTCAGTGTACATACTGTAATTACAAGCATGGTGCATTTGAAAGGACATGGATGTCCAAAAAGCTTCTCATTCAGATTCCCACTTTAGTGTACTCATGGACCAGGCATATCAATCCACCTGTGAGTGACAGCAACTTTCCCCAGAGATCTCCTCTTTTACATCATTTAAATATCCTAGATGCAGTTACTATATGTACTATTCAATGGCAAACGCAGGATTTATAGAGGGGGATTTCCAAATGCAGATAACAATCTCCCACTCTGCGGAACATTGGAGCAAGTGCGGGAGTCTGGGATAGCGGTAGAAGAACTCAGTAACGACCCTGGACATTAATGTAAACAATAGCCTTTTTTATACACTGGATACTGTATGGAATACAGTATTAATATTTACCAGTATAGATTTTCTATAGTATAGTCTGTATCAAACATATTTAAATAAAATAAAGGAAAAGGTTAAACATATCATAATAAACAAATAAATAAATAAATAAACATAATAGAACCAGTATTGCACTTTCTAAGTACACATTCTCCCACCTCTTGGTAAGGCATCTGTCTCTTCTTCCTAGTAGCTACTCTCTGGTCAGGTGCACTGATTGAGGACTCAGATCCACACACAAAGCAAACTTGGTAGAAGGAGCTGCTACCTCTGTGCATGTGCATCAGCACTGCTCTGTCCCTTAAACTGCATGATGTGGTGGCAGTTCTAGTAATCATATTCTATACCATTGCTATTGTTGTCATAATTCACTTGCGCCCCCTCCCACGCATTTGACTATGCTAATTGTGTTTCCATGCACCAGCTGCGCCGACAGTTAAGCTTAAGGCCTGGACTAATCTCATCAACTTTGCCATCTCTGTGGGGTAGTATGTGCACATGGCACGTCATAGAGGAAGTTTTGGCTATTATGATAAGCTGGAATGCCTTAACACAACATTTTAATATTAAGTAAGAATAAATTATAAATGTGCATTTTTTTTTATTTTTTTACATAGGTATAGCAAATCTGCCCATTTTTTTTTACAAGCAGCAAATGGATTTGGCAATCAAATGGCAGTATTTACAGTATTTGCAACATGTATAAAGAAAGGAGTTCTAAATACAGACTGAGAGCAGGAATACATCTCAAATTGTGTCACAGGCCAAAATTAGTTTGTGAAACATCTTATTTAAATAACATTTAATTGGTGTAAAGAGGGAGGGCACATTTACCAGGCTATTCCTTGGCTTCAAAATTACTTGATTTTTATAGGTGTTTAGGAAATACCAATTACAGGGGGTCATCTTAATCTTTAAATTATATATATATATATATATATATATATATATATATATTGCCACCCAGGAAGGGAGGTGGTGGTGTTAGTGTTCAGGACTTTAAATAAACAATTTTACTCTTAATTACCCTGATAAATAATTATTACTTTTTGTGTTTTCTGCATTTTCCCTTAGGATGTAAATGAGTGTGTTTTAATTAATATTATTGACTGTTGCATTGTCTCGGGACGCGTCACTGTTGACATCAGCAACCTGGCAATAAGCCGCCAGTCTGAAAGGAATCCCACATGTGCAGTAGACAATTCCAGAGTATACTGCACTACTGGAGAGCAGGGGCCATGATCAGGGCTTGCACATTGGCACCCTCCTCTCTTAAACCACCTCTGCATGTTGCTAGCAAGGGGAGTAAATACATTTATATTGTTTCTGTGCATGGTAAAGATTGGCTGCTTTTGCACGTAGCCCACAAATGTTAGGCAGCTTTATTTTTACACTGCAATTTAGATTTCAGTTTGGACACACCCCACCCCAAATATAAATCTCCCTGCACGTTACATCTGCTCACCTGCAGTGCAACATGGTTTTGCCCAGGTACACAGTTACTCAGTGGCAAATTTCCCATTAGGCACGTGAGGCAGGTGTCTACTGTCTAGGGGCGACATTTGTTTGGGGGCGGCACTAGGATGCTTGTGTTGGTACTGTCAGCCCAAAAAGTACCAGTAGCTACAAAATATTTCCATATGCCATCTTGAAGGTAGTGTAAGCAGGAAGAACATACACATACTGCCCCTGTAAGCTGTCCCACTTAGTAAATACTGTATATATAAATAATAAAATTAAAAAAATCATAGTTCATGGCTTTTTCTTTATTATTCTATTAAATTGGCTATCATCAAATGAGGACTTATAACCAACCAATAAAAATAATAAAATTAGGCAGACGGGGGGCAGCCATTACTGTTGTGTGTAGGGGCACCCTCACCCCTAAATTCCCCCCTGTAGTTATTTGCCTTGTTTGCTTTATTTCAAAATCAGAATCAAAGTATTTAAGATTAGTATTTTTGTTGCAATAGAGTTAAGGGGGGTACTCACGGAGCGATCGCTGCTTAAAATCTAAGCAATCTGACCAGATTGCTTAGATTTAAAGCATGATCGCTCCGTGTGTACCCCTCACAGCGATAGCATTAGCAATGCGCAGCTCCGCTTATCGCTATCGCTGGTGCTAGATTGGCCTGCATGCCAATCTAGCAGGTTGCTCATTGCTCATTTCACTCGCTGGGTGAAATGAGCGCGCCCCCCCCCCCCCCCCCCCCGCTCCCCCTGCACGCTCAGCACACATCGTGCTGTGCTGAGCGGTGGGAGAGAAGTGTGCTGAGCGGTTCGCTCAGCACACATCTCTTCCACATCGGCTCATGAAAACGGGCCTTTAGTGTAAGTTAGCAAATTAAGAGGCATATTTTAAGAAAAAGTCATATGGCGCACATTAGTAGCAAAGTGTATAGTGATCCACATGGAGATATTTGGTACAATTTGAGAATAGTTGTATGTGGATACATCTGTACCATAAAGTGTTTTATACCAAAAACTCACGCACTTGGAAGTCTTGGCTCACTTGCACAAGTAGAGGAGCACGTGCATTGCCTGTAACATATATTATTATGCAATCAAGTCTGTACAAATACTGTTGTCACTGTAAAATTATCATTTAATGCAGACCAAAGCCCCAAAGATTTCATGGTTTCATTATCTAAGTATTAAACATGCATCATTAAACACATTTATTACCCCTTTAACCTATTAATATACATTTTTCAGTATTGTTCTTTACAATTCTTTTAACATTGAATTCCCAGCTTATAAAAATTGAACAGGAGCTTTTTGAATATTCCATATGGTGATTAAAAATATATATTGAAAAAAATAACAGCCAAGATTGTCTTCCCTAAAAAAATAGCAGCTTAAATCTTCACGGTTGGAGACGTGGTGGCAGTGATGAAGTGGGCTGGTGGGAAGATGCAGTATAACATATTGCTACAGAACACTGCTCCATTGACAGCTGAATAATGTATTACTCTGGCATTTAGGGAAACAGTGGTTGTATGACAACAAATAATTCTAAAATCATAAAAGAACCAGCAGTGACCAATGAGAATGTACATTCGCTATACATGCATAAAATGAACTTCTGGGTTTTATTCTAAAAATAGACAGAACCCTTTCTGAGAGCTTTTATACAGTTCATGGGAAGATTTTAATGTTTGTAATAATTAGCAGCAAATGATACTTTATTCCCTGTAACTATTCTTCATAGCTTTCTAAAAAAAACAAACCTGATATCAGCATACCACTGCAGCATTTATACACAGAGACCAAGGGCGTAGCTACCATAGGTGCAGGCAGTGCAGCTGCTATGGGGCCCAGAGCTGAAAGGGGCCCACCTTCCCTGTCAAAGGTACATGTGTTATATACATTTTTCACCACTGGATGGTACGTAGGGGTCCTTTCAAACTTTTTCCTTGGGGCCTGAAAAATATCTAAGTATGCCTGTGGACCTGCTCATTGTAGTGTGGTATAAAATTAACTGGAGGGCATTTTAATGTTACATAATATGAACCGGGGCACTGTAATGAGGCACAATATGAACAGGGAGCACTATATATCATAATGTGAATTGGGGGTACTGTATGGCATAATGTGTACTGTCAGCTCTGAAATGTGACATAGGGTGAATTTAAGCACTACTGCGATTCATAAAAGAAACTAGGGCACTACTATGGGGCATAACATTAATTAAGACTCTACTATGATTCAGAAATGAGCTAGGGCACTGTTATATAACAACTGCTGCAGAGAAGTGTCTCTCTTGAAGCACTGGGACGAGGGCCCCTTCAGAATGTTGCCATGGGGCCTACAAAGTTCTGGCTACGCCCCTGACAGAGACCAAGATAAAACACAGAGACACCGTGCTACATACACACATTACCATAGGGCCAAACTAACCGGTATATGTTCAAGATACTGGCTGCCGGCATCCCGCTTTCTAACTGTTCTTCAAAGCCTTCATAATACAAATGTGTCCTTATACATATTTGCCTGCGATGTTAACGCATTGCAGGCAAAACATTCCAGCAGACCATTTACGCACGCTTCCACGGTTAAATGCACATAGTTGCTAAGCGGACGCAGGCAGTGGGAAGTGGACCCTCCCACTGCCATAGACATGGAGGTGTATGGGCTCGGGTAGTGGGTGGATAAGTTCCAGCTACCCGTTGTTACTTGTTAGCTTTCACGGTGGAGTTCACGCACCCATGATTAATAACAGAAAAAATATTTGTGGCGGTGCGCGTTCCTGAGATAACGCCACACCATGCTGCTCTTTTAAACAAAGGTGTGTTAGGACACATCTGTACCACCTGGTATCTTACCAGAATGGCTGCGTAAGATCGACCCATTTCCTTAAGTTAAGGTTTTACATGACCAGCATCTTTTGCTAGGGATCTGTTAGCCATTGACTGTGGTTGAACTATTACCATATCCGACTGTAACCACTTTGTACCCTAGTGCTTATACTGTTTCACTTGCCTATACTGCTACTTTATACTGCTATGTCACATTTTGTTTTGTCCTGTATTTTTAAGATTCCTATTACTTTATGAGTGACTATACTTGTAACTATTGAATTGTATCGCACACTTGTAGCTCATTTCTGGATGTTTTAAAAATGTTTGCTTTATACTACCGATTATTGTATTACTCTGCAATGAAAAACTTTCCAGCTATATGTAACCATCGCTTTGAGCAGTGTGACACATTTACTAGATCAATAAGAAGCGTGGGATTAATGGCTGATTCCATGGGTCACTGGATCTGTAGCAATAGTCTTCCATTGTTTTGGCAGCCTGCTGGTACAGCTAGGTTACAGTATATAGAAATATTATTTACTGACCCACTGACATGCATTGTACTGTTATTATGGGATCCGGATTGAAAGTCGACAGTAACTAGGTCGACAATGTCTAGGTCGACCACTATTGGTCGACAGTAACTAGGTCGACAGGGTCAAAAGGTCGACATGGTCAAAAGGTCGACATGTTCTAGGTCGACAGGCCAAAAGGTCGACATGAGTTTTTCACAATGTTTTTCTTTTTTTAAACCTTTTCATACTTAACGATCCACGTGGACTACGATTGGAACGGTAATCTGTGCCGCGGTGCACTAATTGGGGTTCCCGGTCACTCTACGAAGAAAACGACACCAAAATAACATTAAAAACTCATGTCGACCTTTTGACCTGTCGATCTTGAACATGTCGACCGTTTGACCCTGTCGACCGTTTGACCCTGTCGACCTAGTTACTGTCGACCAATAGTGGTCGACCTAGACATTGTCGACCTAGTTACTGTCGACTTTCAATACCACACCCGTTATTATTTATGAACTGTCAGAAAAATGATACCATTGAAGCACATATGCACTATATCAGTAGGTATTGGGGAAGTATAAACATTGGGGGTCATTCTGAGTTGTTCGCTCGTTGCCGAGTTTAGCTATATTGCGATTAGTCGCTTACTGCGCATGCGCAATGTTCGCAGAGCGCATGCGCTTAGTTATTTTACTCAAAAGTTAGGTATTTTACTCACGGCATAACGAGGATTTTTCATCGTTCTGGTGATCGGAGTGTGATTGACAGGAAGTGGGTGTTTCTGGGCGGAAACTGGCCGTTTTATGGGAGTGTGCGAAAAAACGCTGGCGTTTCTGGGAAAAACGTGGGAGTGTCTGAAGAAACGGGGGAGTGTCTGGGCGAACGCTGGGTGTGTTTGTGACGTCAAACCAGGAACGAAACTGACTGAACTGAACCCAATGGCTGAGTAAGTCTGGAGCTACTCAGAAACTGCTAAGAATTTTCTATTCGCAAATCTGCTAATCTTTCGTTCGCAATTCTGCTATGCTAAGATTCACTCCCAGAGGGCGGCGGCTTAGCGTGTGCAATGCTGCTAAAAGCAGCTAGCGAGCGAACAACTCGGAATGAGGGCCATTGTATTGGCTGTTGGGCACTATTAACAGTGCATACATATTCCCATATATACACTTACTACATAAACATAATGTATAGTGCGAAATACTGTTTTGTTTTGTTTTAAATATAAATGAAAGTAGTTAAGTAAATAAACACTAAGGGGTATATTCAATTAGTGCTGGATCCTCTCCGACGGAGAGGATCCAACACTTCACTATTCAGTTTGTGGGCATTTCTGACAGGTTTCTGCCCATTTCCGAAAATGGCGATTCAACTTTTTTTTAAGTCGAATCAGCATTGTCGTAAACGGGCTAAAAACCTGTCGGAAATGCCCGCAAATCCAACAAAATACGTGGATCCACAGCTAATTCACCAATCCAATTGGTTTCCGACATGTCGGAAAAACAGCAACAGTCTTGAATAGGTTGAATCCAGATTCGACCTACTGTATAAAAGTCGGAAAATGCAGTTTTTCCAACTTGTCGGATTAATTGAATACTCCCCTATACATTTAAGCATATATAAATTATAATAAAAAGAAAACTCTATGGGCTCTATTATCAAATTGTCTCAAAAGAACAGTTTTAATCACCGCTCATCATAACATTCTCCATTGCCAGCTTGTCATTGTCCATTCTGCATGGTTGATCCGCCAATGCTGGGTCACACATGTGCACTGCACTGGAGTAAGTGGCGGCTCCAGGGGTCGGTCTGCCGAACAGTCCAAAATTCAAATAGGGGAGCCACACCAATTGGCAGTGAGTCCCGCCCGGCGATGTTTGGCAGCATTTGGGGCAGCAGTAGGTGTGGCTCCCCTATTTGAATTTTGGACTGCGCTGCAGACCAACCCCTGGAGCCACCACCGAATTTGGAAACCTGAACTTGGGCCTCAGATTACATCACCTGGGCATGACTAAAACAATCCTGAAAACATTACCTGTTGTGTGTACTTTAGGACTAGAGTTCAAACCCCCTGATATAAATTACTTTCATGTGCTTTCAATGTTTTGCACTCCCTTATGCAGGTAATGCAAGTTACTGTATACAAAAATAAATGCTTTTACATTCTGGAATCCTTAAACTCAGCTTAATCCAATAATTTCTAAACATACTTATATGAACGACATCATTCAGTTATTTGTAAAGTATTAATGGCAGCCTTGACACTTCAATAACGCAATAATGCTCAGATATGATCACGGACATTTCTTTGGATTATGTTGTTGCATTGCTGTCTCTAAACCTTATTTACAGTATTTCATCTACAATTGAAACATTTAGCAGGTTTACAAGGCAAAGAAAAATGCCTTTTTGTTCCTGAAATTTTCAGAACTATAATATTATTATTGGTATGGAGAATACCATAATTGCCCATTGCGTGGTCAAGTTATTTAGATGACAATAATTTCTGCACAACATTGGAAATGGAATGTCCCATCCATCGGGCACCCAATATCAAGCCCACTCAATCTTCGAAAGGTCTACCCAGTGTTCAAACTGGCTCAAGAGATGTCAGATTACAACTCATGCAGGTCTAGACATTTCCAAGACCTCACAGCATGGTGAGCTATCACATGACTTTTACACTGAGGGTGGTTCTATAAATAAAGTAACAAGATATCTCATAGCCTTAATTTATTGAATTCATACGTACTTATACAGTACATATAATCAACAGTATGGATTTGGTATAGTTTATTTTTCCACCTAGTCCTCATACTTGTCTAAGCATTTGTACACCAAGGCATCTATCCCCGCATGGAAGAAATCAGTTTCAAGCACCTGAACCCAGGACATGATGGCTTGCTGAACTTCACCATCAGTTGTGAATCGCCTTCTACCCAGGTGCTTATTCAATGGTCCAAAGAGATGGACATCACTCGTTGCCAGGTCAGAGCTGTAGGAAGGATTGTCCAGTACTAGGGGTGTGCTGTGCTATATCGCTGCTCATCTTGAATGTCTGTTCTGCTGTTATCAAAAGCAGTGCTCCAAACCAAGCCAACCTTGTTTCCGTGACATGACGTTATCACTGTACATCTTGACAAGCTGTTGATGAATTTCCGCTGCTGATGTGTCCTTTAAATGCAGAAATCTGATCATACTACGCACCTCAATGTTTCACAATGTTTCATCCAACCTCGCTACCTTACAATTGATGATGGGACATTATGACTGATATCAGGTGTAGTCTAATGGGTGCAAGGGAAAGCAGTGGTCTACCTGATCTGGTCTGGCGGGTATCTAAAATGAAATGGAGAACATTATACACATGAGAGCTTTTGTTACCTTAGTTGTTGAACCACCTTCAAATATGCTGTTCAGGTATGGGGCAAGCACAGAGCAGGTAGTCTTTTCAAAAACATGAAAACACTGCCTGCGGGGACTTTGCCAGGGACAACAGTTAACACAACCACTGTCCCTGAGTAGTTTATTGGTGAATAGCAGGGAAAATAATTGAAAAAAAAATTTGTGTCGGAGTTGTCTGAAAATATTTGTGACAACCATCGACACTATGGCTGAATAGAACCCTTTATCTCTCTCTGCTATATCTTTCTGCAGTCCTTCAGAAATCTTCCCCATTATTTTGTCTGTCAATAAAAAAATATATAGTTGAGTTAAAAAAAATTACACTATTAGTGACACTGTTATTTACACATACTCTATGCCAGGGGTGACCATACTTTTGGAGTTGGTGATCAACTCTGAAAGCTGAAAAGCTTTCATGATCTTCTAGGGTGCATGATGTAACAAAAATGGGATGTGAGCTTGCTGTGCAGGGTATGGGGACTGTCTCACCAAAATCGCACATTGGCCCCCTACAGTAATAAACACATTGGCCCCCACGGGAAAATACACACACAAGAACAAAAAAAAAAACATTGTCCCTCATAAAAAATTAAACCATACCTTAATTTGCCCCAGCCCCCCACATAAAGACTGACCTGTCAGAGAGGAGCTCCCAGTCCTTCTTTGCCCACAGCCATGGTAGTCAAGCAGCTGCCTCAGTGCAGCAGTTACCGACATGCCCACAAGTCCTGATCGGTGTGGTGTCTTGGGATTGGCCACATTGCCCCCCCAGCCGACTCTGCCCCCGCACACCTTCCTCTCCGGCTGTTGTACCGTGGGAATGGAGGATGTCATATGTGACAGCCACAGCCAATAAGAATCAGCCAGAATTCTATTGGCTATTGTTATCTGTGTTTGCTGCTGCAGATCATCCACTGTGATCAACTGGTCGAATGTCTGTAGTCGACCAGTTGATTGTGATTGACACTTTTGCCACCTCTGCTGTATGCTATACCATTGATATCGACATGAGCTGTGTTGTGAACTCCTTATTTTCATGAGTCCCTGTATTTCCTAGATAATTTAGTTTTTTAATGTCATAAAAAAACTGTGGTTGTCAGTAAATTTTCATGAAAGTGTCAGTATAATAAAAATAAATTGTATCTGACAGTCTTCTTGTGTATTAAAGTGTGTGTGCCATAGCCCAATAAATGTTCCATAAATGTACTTTCCTGTGTTGAATAATTACTGTATATTGATGCTTTATTATGGCTTACTTAAATAAAATCGATTAAATAAAATAGATGGTACTGTAGGTAAATCGGCACCAGCATACAATGTACAGTAGTATTGAAATCAGTCTTTTTAATCTCTTCATTCTCTTCATCAAAAAACAAAGCCCTCTTATGTCTATGGTGTTGTAATTTGAATGTGAAAAGCACTATTCTCACACTGCTGAAATGGTAGAAGCAGGAGATGACATGCTTGTCCTATTATGCCTCCGAGCCCTTTGTTTTGATAGTCTAAACTCTTTTCAGACCAATTTCAGGGCCATTATTACAAGTTGAAAGTGTATATATTAGCATGAGTTTAGATAGGGAAACTGTCCCTCTGTCCTACAAATTCAAATTAAATTAGCACACAAAAACAAAATGACATAAAGCTGTGGAGGAAATGCATACAGCACTTATATTTGTCATTATCCATCATGACCTTAAGGAGAGGAGAGAACAAATGACTATAGCATTATCCAAGCACCATGGTTCACATAGTAACTTACCTCTAAAATGGACACCAGACCTTCTTTCTCTAACGTCCTAAGTGGATGCTGGGGACTCCGTAAGGACCATGGAACAGCGGCTCCGCAGGAGACTGGGCACATCTAAAGAAAGCTTTAGGACTATCTGGTGTGCACTGGCTCCTCCCCCTATGACCCTCCTCCAAGCCTCAGTTAGATCTCTGTGCCCGAACGAGAAGGGTGCACACTAGGGGCTCTCCTGAGCTTCTTAGTGAAAGTTTTAGTTTAGGTTTTTTATTTTCAGTGAGACCTGCTGGCAACAGGCTCACTGCATCGAGGGACTAAGGGGAGAAGAAGCGAACTCACCTGCGTGCAGAGTGGATTGGGCTTCTTAGGCTACTGGACATTAGCTCCAGAGGGACGATCACAGGCCCAGCTTGGATGGGTCCCAGAGCCGCGCCGCCGGCCCCCTTACAGAGCCAGAAGGCAGAAGAGGTCCGGAAAATCGGCGGCAGAAGACGTCCTGTCTTCAACAAGGTAGCGCACAGCACTGCAGCTGTGCGCCATTGCTCTCAGCACACTTCACACGTCGGTCACTGAGGGTGCAGGGCGCTGGGGGGGGGGTGCCCTGAGACGCAATAAAAACACCTTGGATGGCAAAAAATGCATCACATATAGCTCCTGGGCTATATGGATGCATTTAACCCCTGCCAGAATACATAGAAAAACGGGTGATAAGGCCGCCGATAAGGGGGCAGAGCCTATCTCCTCAGCACACTGGCGCCATTTTCCCTCACAGCTCCGTTGGAGGGAAGCTCCCTGGCTCTCCCCTGCAGTCACTACACTACAGAAAGGGTTAAAAAAGAGAGGGGGGCACTAATTAGGCGCAGTATTAACTATACAGCAGCTATAAGGGGAAAAACACTTATATAAGGTTATCCCTGTATATATATAGCGCTCTGGTGTGTGCTGGCAAACTCTCCCTCTGTCTCCCCAAAGGGCTAGTGGGGTCCTGTCCTCTATCAGAGCATTCCCTGTGTGTGTGCTGTATGTCGGTACTTTTGTGTCGACACGTATGAGGAGAAAAATGATGTGGAGACGGAGCAGATTGCCTGTAATAGTGATGTCACCCCCTAGGGGGTCGACACCTGAGTGGATGAACTGTTGGAAGGAATTACGTGACAGTGTCAGCTCTGTATAAAAGACAGTGGTTGACATGAGACAGCCGGCTACTCAGCTTGTGCCTGTCCAGACGTCTCATAGGCCGTCAGGGGCTCTAAAGCGCCCGTTACCTCAGATGGCAGATATAGACGCCGACACGGATACTGACTCCAGTGTCGACGGTGAAGAGACAAATGTGACTTCCAGTAGGGCCACACGTTACATGATTGAGGCAATGAAAAATGTTTTACACATTTCTGATAATACGAGTACCACCAAAAAAGGGGTATTATCTTATGTTCGGTGAGGAAAAACTACCTGTAGTTTTCCTGAATCTGAGAAATTAAATGAGGTGTGTGATGATGCGTGGGTTTCCCCCGATAACAACTGATAATTTCTAAAATGTTATTGGCATTATATCCTTTCCCGCCAGGGGTTAGGGTGCGTTGGGAAACACCCCCTAGGGTGGATAAAGCGCTCACACGCTTGTAAGGGCTCTACCTTCGCCTGAGATGGCCGCCCTTAAGGATCCTGCTGATAGAAAGCAGGAGGGTATCCTAAAAGGTATTTACACACATACTGGTGTTATACTGCGACCAGCAATTGCCTCAGCCTGGATGTGCAGTGCTGGGTTGGCGTGGTCGGATTCCCTGACTGAAAATATTGATACCCTAGATAGGGACAGTATATTTTTGCCTATAGAGCATTTAAAAGATGCATTTCTATATATGCGTGATGCACAGCGGAATATTTGCCGACTGGCATCAAGTCTAAGCGCGTTGTCCATTTCTACCAGTAGAGGGTTATGGACACGTCAGTGGTCAGGTGATGCGTATTCCAAACGGCATTTGGAAGTATTGCTTTATTAAGGGGAGGAGTTATTTGGGGTCGGTCTTTCAGACCTGGTGGCCACGGCAACAGCTGGGAATTCCACGTTTGTACCCCAGGTCGCCTCTCAACATGAGAAGACACCGTATTATCAGGCGCAGTCTTTTCGTGGACAAGCGGGCAAAAGGTTCCTCATTTCTGCCCCGTGACAGAGGGAGAGGAAAAAGGCTGCAGAAATCAGCCAGTTCCCAGGAACAGAAACCCTCTCCCGCCTCTGCCAAGCCCTCAGTATACGCTGGGGCTTTACAAGCAGAATCAGGCACGGTGGGGGGCCCGTCTCAATGAATTTCAGCGCGCAGTGGGCTCACTCGCAAGTAGACCCTGGATCCTTCAGGTGATATCTCAGGGGTACAAATTAGAATTCGAGACGTCTCCCCCTCGCCGTTTCCTAAAGTCGGCTTTACCGATGTCTCCTTCTGACAGGGAGACAGTTTTGGAAGCCATTCACAAGCTGTATTCCCAGCAGGTGATAATCAAGATACCCCTCCTGCAACAGGGAACGGGGTATTATTCCACACTGTTGTGGTACCGAAGCCGGACGGCTCGGTGAGACCGATTCTAAATCTAAAATCTTTGAACACTTACATACAAAGGTTCAAATTCAAGATTGAGTCACTCAGAGCAGTGATTGCGAACCTGGAAGAAGGGGACTACATGATGTCTCGGGACATCGAGGATGCTTACCTTCATGTCAAAATTTACCCTTCTCACCAAGGGTACCTCAGGTTTATGGTACAGAACTGTCACTATCAGTTCAGACGCTGCCGTATGGATGGTCCACGGCACCCCGGGTCATTACCAAGGTAATGGCCGAAATGATGATATTCCTTCGAAGGAAGTGAATTTTAGTTATCCCTTACTTGGACAATTCCCTGATAAGGGTAAGATCCAGGGAACAGTTGGAGGTCGGTGTAGCACTATCTCAGGTAGTGTTGAGGCAGCACAATTGGATTCTCAATATTCCAAAATCGCACCTGGTTCCGACGACGTGTCTTCTGTTCCTAGGGATGATCCTGGACACAGTTCCAGAAAAAGGTGTTTCTCCCGGAGGAGAAAGCCAGGGAGTTATCCGAGCTAGTCAGGAACCTCCTAAAACCGAGCCAAGTCTCAGTGCATCAATGCACAAGGGTTCTGGGTAAAATGGTGGCTTCCTACGAAGCAATCCCATTCGGCAGATTCCACGCAAGAACTTTCCAGTGGGACCTGCTGGACAAATGGTCCGGGTCGCATCTTCAGATGCATCAGCGGATAACCCTGTCACCAAGGACAAGGGTGTCCCTCCTGTGGTGGTTGCAGAGTGCTCATCTTCTAGAGGGCCGCAGATTAGGCATTCAGGACTGGGTCCTGGTGACCACGGATGCCAGCCTGCGAGGCTGGGGAGCAGTCAGACAGGGAAGTAATATCCAGGGCTTATGGTCAAGCCTGGAGACATCACTTCACATAAATATCCTGAAGCTAAGGGACATTTACAATGCTCTAAGCTTAGCAAGACCTCTGCTTCAAGGTCAGCCGGTGTTGATCCAGTCGGACAACATCACGGCAGTCACCCACGTAAACAGACAGGGTGGCACAAGAAGCAGGAGGGCAATGGCAGAAGCTGCAAGGATTCTTCGCTAGGCGGAAAATCATGTGAAAGCACTGTCAGCAGTATTCATTCCGGGAGTGGACAACTGGGAAGCAGACTTCCTCAGCACGACCACCACCCGGGAGAGTGGGGACTTCACCCAGAAGTCTTCCACATGATTAAAAACTCGACAGGTATTGCGCCAGGTCCAGGGACCCTCAGGCAATAAGCTGTAGACGCTCTGGTAACACCGTGGGTGTACCAGTCAGGGTATGTGTTCCCTCCTCTGCCTCTCATACCCAAGGTACTGAGATTGATAAGATGGAGAGGAGTAAGCACTATTTTCGTGGTTCCGGATTGGCCAAGAAGGACTTGGTAACCGGAACTTCAAGAGATGCTCACGGAGGATCCGTGGCCTCTACCTCTAAGAAGGGACCTGCTCCAGCAAGGACCCTGTCTGTTCCAAGACTTACCGCGGCTGCGTTTGACGGCATGGCGGTTGAACGCCGGATCCTGAAGGAAAAAAAGCATTCCGGATGAAGTCATCCCTATCCTGATCAAAGCCAGGAAGGATGTAACCGCAAAAACATTATCACCGCAATTGGCGAAAATATGTTGCGTGGTGCGAGGCCAGTAAGGCCCGACGGAGGAAATTCAACTGGGTCGATTCCTACATTTCCTGTAAACAGGAGTGTCTATGGGCCTGAAATTGGGGTCCATTAAGGTTCAAATTTCGGCCATGTCAATTTTCTTCCAAAAAGAACTAGCTTCAGTCCCTGAAGTTCAGACGTTTGTAAAAGGGATACTGCATATACAGCCTCCTTTTGTGCCTCCAGTGGCACTTTGGGATCTCAATGTAGTTTTGGGTTCCAAAAGTCACATTGGTTTGAACCACTTAAATCTGTGGAGTTAAAATATCTCACATGAAAAGTGGTCATGCTGTTGGCCCTGGCCTGGGCAAGGCGCGTGTCAGAATTGGCGGCTTTATCCTGAAAAAGCCCTTATCTGATTTTCCATTCGGACAGGGCGGAATTGAGGACTCGTCCTCAGTTTCTCCCCAAGGTGGTTTCAGCGTTTCACCTGAACCAACCTATTTGTGGTGCCTGCGGCTACTAGGGACTTGGAGGCCTCCAAGTTGCTAGACATTGTCAGTGCCCTGAAAATATATGTTTCCAGGACGGCTGGAGTCAGGAAATCTGACTCGCTGTTTATCCTGTATGCACCCAACAAGCTGGGTGCTCCTGCTTCTAAGCAGACTATTGCTCGTTGGATTTGTAGTACAATTCAGCTTGCACATTCTGTGGCAGGCCTGCCACAGCCAAAAATCTGTAAATGCCCACTCCACAAGGAAGGTGGGCTCATCTTGGGCGGCTGCCCGAGGGGTCTCGGCTTTACAACTTTGCCGAGCAGCTACTTGGTCAGGAGCAAATACGTTTGTAAAATTCTACAAAATTGATATCCTGGCTGAGGAGGACCTGGAGTTCTCTCATTTGGTGCTGCAGAGTCATCCGCACTCTCCCGCCCATTTGGGAGCTTTGGTATAATCCCCATGGTCCTTATGGAGTCCCCAGCATCCACTTAGGACGTTAGAGAAAATAAGAATTTACTTACCGATAATT
This sequence comes from Pseudophryne corroboree, assembly GCF_028390025.1. NCBI lineage: Eukaryota > Metazoa > Chordata > Amphibia > Anura > Myobatrachidae > Pseudophryne > Pseudophryne corroboree. The sequence continues at coordinate 290,420,476 of NC_086444.1, read as the reverse complement.
CTATTTCTCATAGTTCGTAGTGGATGCTGGGCGCCCATCCCAAGTGCGGATTGTCTGCAATACTTGTACATAGTTATTGTTACAAAAATCGGGTTATTATTGTTGTGAGCCATCTTTCAGAGGCTCCTCTGTTATCATGCTGTTAACTGGGTTCAGATCACAGGTTATACGGTGTGATTGGTGTGGCTGGTATGAGTCTTACCCGGGATTCAAAATCCTTCCTTATTGTGTACGCTCATCCGGGCACAGTGTCCTAACTGAGGCTTGGAGGAGGGTCATAGGGGGAGGAGCCAGTGCACACCAGATAGTCCTAAAGCTTTCTTTAGATGTGCCCAGTCTCCTGCGGAGCCGCTGTTCCATGGTCCTTACGGAGTCCCCAGCATCCACTACGGACTATGAGAAATAGAATTATCGGTAAGTAAATTCTTATTTTCCTGGTGACAGGAATTTGTGCAGATGTGATTCAACTTCAACTGTCGCTCGCATCTGGCAGTGTATGCCCTACTGCGGCCGACCAATGGACATTTCCCCTGTTCCTTCACATGGGAAGGAACAGGGAAATGTCTCTTCCATGGGGGCAGAGTGCCGATATCAGGTGACATACATTGTGAGGGAGAAGTCTGTCCCATCTCACTGCAATGGTAGCTGGCGGATTGCCCCCCTACAACAGTTCTAACTGCAGTGATGGGGTGGGACACATCCTAATTATTCACTCTCTTCTTGGCAAGTGTATTTAGAAGATACGCCCTGTACCTGTGCTTTGTTACAGACTTGCAGTCTGACATTAAAGAAATCTGTTATTGACATAAAATGTATTTTTTGTTGTTTCATTAACCAGTTATTAATCTAACCAGGCAGCAGGTTTTCATATTTTTCTTTATTGAAGGACTTTTCCTGTCCAAAATTATGGTTATTGCCAAATGCAGCAGCTTCCAAGCATTGGACACAAATCTGTACCCTGAACACTTAAGCCCCTTTCTTGTGAATGTCTTCTTCCACTTCATTCGTACAGTAGCTGCATATTCAGAGGCACCATATCTAATTATATTGTGTTTTAATTAAAATTCATTACTTTTGTTTCACCATCAATTGCTGGCTTTCCCATTCTAGCTCAAGTTAAACTTTCTGGAGAACTACTGTACCTTCACCTATCATCCCTTACTATGCCAGCAATAAAAATGCCTATTTAAAAGTGTAGATGTGGTCCCTGGCCTGGTGATGGCCATGCCTATACAGCAGTTACTAATAAGTGCAGCCATCCCACTAGTAAGCTGTGATTCTCTTTATCGTACATACTAACTTCATTCATTTCATGAGTTGAAACACTAACTTTGATTTGCCTTTGACCTTCACTTGTGACAGCCAACAAAAGTGTGCCAATGAATTTATATTACCTGACTACCCTTAAAAGAACTTTCTATCCTTCTTTTATGTGAACATGCATTTCACCTGCTTGTAACTATAGCTGTAGTGCCCTTAGGGTCCTATCTAGATGGGTGTATGGTTGCTTTCACCTGCTGACTTCTCAAACTGATATTGCACCGAAACACCAGAAGTACTGTAGCAGCTGATTTAATTCTCCTTTTGCTGCTGGCCTATTCTGGCTTCTGTTTAGTGAGGATCAGCTCTGGCCCTTTGCCACTTTTCTTTGTCTGTGGTTCCCAGAATACCATGTGGTGCCTGCCTCCTCAATTGTGGTGTACTCACCTTCTCATCTCTAAGGGCCTCTCCCACTCAGTTATCTCAGAACTTCAGCCCTAATTGTTTCTGGAGAGTATTAAATAAATTGGAGGATTCTCTTCTGACACTTATGCTCTCGACTGATAGTGGAAAAACCCCAACTATTGGGTCACCCACCCTGTTGAACCAGCTGAGAATGCTCCTGCAGACTTCACCAAGGCTTGTAAGCTATATTCCTCCCATCTTTTACACAAGTGTGATAGCAACGTCAGACACTTTTCCTAGATCTCAGATCTCAGTGCTTCTAAAACCGGCTCCCAGCCAACTTTTCACCATCTTCTCTTTACATTGCTTGCAATGTATGCTGAGGATGGAACCTGCAGGAAAGCATTACAGTGGTACAGTATTACTGTATGTACAAATAAAATAATGCCCATAGACCCACACAGCAGCAGCTCTCACTCCAAACACACCTGCCCTAGTCTCAGTTTCGCCACCACACCCAGGCTTTTAAGCTCCGCCTCCAAGAAGCCTCTGTCTCATACTGCATGAACCGGCTGGACTGCCTGCAAGGTGTCCGCAGGGTCCTAAGTCCCGGCCATTAACCCTGGGCCTCAGATTGTGGGTTATCACACATACAGTATGTCTGTATGCAAAATGTGTGCAGAATCTTACTCTTAGGACTACTTACATCTGAAGAGGTGGAATAGAGGAGCGAAGCATTGAGCGGGTGTTTTGTAAGCCAGTTAAATGTTCACATAATTTCAGCTAATGCATATACTGTACATCCGTAACCTATATTTGTATATCTACCAGAGGCTTTTTCGTTAAATTTTGCTGTCCACCTGTATAAAAGAAGAAGTGACTACTAACATATTTTATTTGATAAAGCCTTGTATGCAGTTTTACCTATTTGCTTAGTTCTGCTTCACCCCACAGGGGAAGTCTCACAATTCTTTTACATTCCTATGAGATTTCACCTGTGTGCAGAAATGTAGGGGACCCATGCCAAGATTCTTCCAACGCTTCCAATTCTTTCAGTTGCTTTGTATGAGAATTTACTGCTAAATGTAACAAAGAATATCTGGCAAAAAGGGTATTTTCTTACCGTCTGTCACAAACAGAAAGGCTTAGAAGAGTCAGTAAATGTATTGCCAAATAGTAAAATCAAATATTCCACAATTCATTGGAGCTTGCTACTGAATGCAGCTATCACTAGAGCAGTCTTTTATAGGATTGTATAGAATAGTACTAGAGAAGAGCAACATGACACACAACTTAGCATTCATTGGGGAACACTCATTTTGCAAAGGTGCAAAGTCCCATTTATACAATCTCGTTTGCTTAATCATTTCATATCTCCCAACTGTCTCAGTTTAGATGGGTCTGTCCTCAGGGTCATAAGGATGAGGCATACAGTATGTCTAATTCACTGCTGCTCTAAATTGTGCAGGTTTGTATGGCATTGAAGTGTTTTTAGGTAAGGAGATGGAGGCTAGTGCAGCCCTTTGGTAAGGCCTAAACATGCTCCATGATGAGCGACCACACCCCTGGCGGGTTCACTATGGTATGCCGGCGGTCGGGCTACCGGCGACCAGCATACCGGCGCCGGGAGCCCGATCGCCAGCTTACCGCCAGTGTGGCGAGCGCAAATAATCCCCTTGCGGGCTCGCTGCGCTCGCCACGCTATGGGCACGGTGGCGCGCTACGCCCGCCATGCTATTTTATTCTCCCTCCAGGGGGGTCGTGGACCCCCACGAGGGAGAATAAGTGTCGGTATGCCGGCTATCGGGATCCCGGCGCCGGTATACGGTGCGCCAAGATCCCATCAGTCGGCATACTGAAGACCACCCCCCTGGCATGTGTATGTAATCATGTGTATGGATAGAGGTGACAGTTGATTCATTCTGCTGTGCATTGCAGTTGAGAATGAATGGGCAAATTCCATGGACAAAGCGTGAAATATGTTGTGCACAAATGCTGATTAAAAGAGTAAGGGCCAGATGCATCATCGCTTGGAAAGTGATAAAATGAAGAGTGAAAAGTACCAGCCAATCAGCTCCTAACTGCCATTTTTCAAACACAGCCTGTGACATGGTAGTTAGGACTTGATTGGCTGGTACTTTTTAACTCTCCAAATTATCACTTTCCTACCGATGATGCATCTAGCCCTTAGTGCTGTAACTAGACACTTTGGTGCCCCCTGCCAGAAAAATAATTGGTATCCCCTCTCACACCATGTACAAATTAGGCACAGTGTGCATCTAAAGGCTCATGTCAAAATTATAGGATCATGACTTTATAGGGAAAGGGGTGTGTCAACAGAATAGTACCAATTCACATTACATGGCACAGTAGTGTCTGTAATTCACATTACACTATACAGTAGTATTCATTACACACATTAGACCACAGTAGAGTCCCTGATACACATAAAGCCAGGTAAAGCCCACATTACAGTATTCCAGATAGAGACCACATCATACCAGGCAGAGACCCTGATACACATTATGCCAGGTACAACCCATATTATTCCAAGTAGAACCCACATTATGCCATGTAGAGCCCCTGATGCACATTTTCCAGGTAGCGCTTTTGTTAGATAGCGAAAGTGTGTGGTGTGGTGTGGTGTGGTGTGGTGTGTGTGTGTGTGTGTGTGTGCGTGCGTGCGTGCGTGCGTGCGTGCGTGTGTGTGCGTGCATGCATGTGTGTTTTTACCTTCCACTGCACTGGCTGGGAGGGACACAACATGCAAACGGCTGACAAGCTTCATCACTTCTACAACACAGCGGGAAGTCAGGGGGGGTGCGGGCAGCTGACAGGCTTTGTACTTCTACAACACAGCGGGAATTCAGGGGGGGTGTGGGCAGCTGACAGGCTTTGTACTTCTACAACACAGCGGGATGTCAGGGTGGGTGCGGGCGGCTGACAGGCTTTGTACTTCTACAACACAGCGGGAAGTCAGGGGGGGTGCGGGCGGCTGACAGGCTTTGTACTTCTACAACACAGCGGGAAGTCAGGGGGGTGCGGGAAGCTGACAGGCTTTGTACTTCTACAACACAGCAGGAAGTCAGAGTGGGTGCGGGCGGCTGACAGGCTTTGTACTTCTACAACACAGCGGGAAGTCAGGGGGGGTGCGGGCGGCTGACAGGCTTTGTACTTCTACAACACAGAGGGAAGTCAGGGGGGGTGCGGGTGGCTGACAGGCTTTGTACTTCTACAACACAGCGGGAAGTCAGGGGGGGGGGTGCGGGCGGCTGACAGGCTTTGTACTTCTACAACACAGCGGGATGTCAGAGGGGTGCTGGCGGCTGACAGGCTTTGTACTTCTACAACGCAGCGGGAAGTCAGGGGGGGTGCGGGCGGCTGACAGGCTTTGTACTTCTACAACACAGCAGGAAGTCAGAGTGGGTGCGGGCGGCTGACAGGCTTTGTACTTCTACAACACAGCGGTAAGTCAGGGGGGGGGGGGCGGGCGGCTGTCAGGCTTTGTACTTCTACAAAACAGCGAGAAGCAGAGACGAACACACCATGCACCCGGCTCACAGCCTTCAGTACGTCTTCAACAGAGCAGGAAGCAGGAAGAGACACACAGATGCCCGACAGCTGCAGTATTACCCGGCTTCCATTCTAGCTAACTGTAACAAGCTGCAGCTACCTAGCACGGCAACACTGTGCAGCGCAGACCTATAGGTATCGCCAGCCGCTCTGCGCTCACAGAGCACATGCACTGTGTGCCAGGCACCACTGGCACACACATAATAACGGCCCTGTTAAGAGTTGTCTCTAACTCATCAGCCTAACCTGGTTTGAAAAAAAAAACGTAAAACAGAAAATATACAATAAATAAAATATGTACAGTGTCATAAAAAAGTTTTTGCCCCTTTTTGATTTCTTCTATATTTGCATATTTGTCATATATTTTTGTTTCAGATCCTTAGACAACATTGCATATAAGAAAAAGTCAACCTACATAAATCCAAATATACTTTTTAAATAGTATTCTGCATATCCACTGCCTTGTCCATGCACGGGCACAGCAGGTTTTACCTTCAAAGTGGCTTTATATGTCATTATCCTCCTCTGAAGTAAAGCCAACTAAAGAGAAAATTCCTTAATGCACTTAAAAGATTCATGTGCAAATTGTTTTTACAAAGCCACACACATTCTGAAAGACTTAAACATGCACTGCACTCATTAATAATGCCTGACACCGAGTGAGATTGAGGTATTTGGAAGCCTGCTCTTCACTGTAGAGTGAATTACTATGTCTAATATAATCACCTACAAAATGAAGCTAATGACAGCAATTAGGGCGTGATTATGAGATGTCCAGGTTGCTCATCCTAGGGAGAATAGTAGCACAAGCTGCTTTCTACAAGTGGCTAGAAAAGCTTAATGTGAATGTGAGAGGTGAAGTGGTAAATATAGAGCATTATTAGTCAAAGGCTGCTAGAGTTTATCATCTGTTAGATATTTGCCTTTGTTCATTGTTTACAAACTTTGATGTTCTTTTCAATCATTTTGGATAAATACAGAAACAGAATTTGTTATCAGAAAAATATCACACATGCCTATATATATGTATACTAGGTGCTTCATCGCGCCCTACGGGCGCTCTTCACACCGTCGCAAGGGGCTACGCCCCCTTAACCCTTGCATGCCTTTCTGGGGTTTAATATTTGTATTATATAGAGTATTACCTGCATTCCTTTGTTAGTGGTTAAATATTGCACAATGAAAGGGCGTGCGATGGTGAAGGAGGCGCAGCCCCTTGCGACGGCGTGAACAGCACCTGCAGGGCACGATGTACAGAATGTAGCGGGTGCGGGGAGGACTGCGGATGGTGTCTGTAGATGCTGCGGGTGGAGGGGAGGCAGAAGTGGGGGTGGGGCCCGGATGGGGAAGGTTCGGGAGGTGCTGCGCGTGGGGGAGGGTCAGAGGAGTGGGGGATGCAGATGGGGGAGGGGTCCGGAGGCACTGCAGGTGGGGGAGGGGCAGGGGTGCCACGGGTGGGAGAGGGGCAGGTGTGGGGATGTTGTGGATGGGTGAAGGGTTCCGGAGGTGCTGTGGGATGGGAAGGGACGGGAGTGCCGGGGGTGGGGTAGGGGACCGCAGGCACCATGGGTAGGGTAGGGGCAGGTACGGGTGTTGCGTTGGATGGGAAAGGAGGTCCGGAGGTGCTGCAGGTGGTGGAGGGGCAGGTGCGGGAGTGCCATTGGTGGGGGAGGGGTGGGTGAGGGGGGGGCCGCTGATGGAGGAGGGTGTCTGCAGATGCTGCGGGTGGAGGGGGGCAGGTGTGGGGGGAGACATATAAGGGGGGTGAATGGTGGAAGGGGCCTGGAGGTGCTGTGGGTGGTGAAGGGGTGGAGGAGTGGGAGCCACGGGTGGTGTAGGGGGTCTGGAGGCACAGCATGTGGGGGAGGGGTGGAGTGCCGCATGTGGTGGAGGGGAAGGTGCGGAGGTGTGGTGCATTGGGGAGAGGTCTGGAGGCGCTGCGGGTACTGTACATGCCATAAAAGGTAGTTGGAGGGTATGCAGTAACAGGGCCAGGACAGGGGTGACAGGGTCAGTACAGGGTTGACGGGGCCAGGACAGGGGTGACAGGGTCAGAACAGGGGTGACGGTGCCAGGACAGGGGTGACGGGGCCAGGACAGGGGTGACACGGCCAGGACAGAAATGATAGGGACAGGATAGGGGTGACAGGGCCAGGGTAGGGGCGGCAGGACCAGGACAGGGGTGATGGGGCCAGTATAGGGTTCACAGGGCAAGCACAGGGGTGACAGGGCCAGCATAAGGGTGGCAGGGCCAGGATAAGGGTGAAAGGGCCAGGATAAGGGTGGCAGGGCAAGGCCAGGGGTGATAGGGACATGACAGAACACAGGGCATGGGAGAGATTGGTATTAGGGACAAAACAGTGGTGACAGACAGATGTGTCTTACCGGAGTCACGGCTGCTGGCTGCTGCTGTTCCACTCCAACCTGTTGGGATCTGCTGCTGCTGGAGACTTGGCATGGCTGACTCTCTCAGGCTGGAGTCCTGCTTCCTCTGCCCGTCCGCATCCCTCCCCCCCTCCTCAGTCACACACCGCAGACCTCGCACAGCTGCCGGGCACTGTGGTAAGGTGAGACTGGAAATGACTGGTTAGCCCCCAGGAGATGCTGCGGCTGGAGGGAGGAGGGGGTCATAGCATGCACGTGGCGCGGACCTCACGGCTTCCGGGCACTGTGGTAAGGGGAGGCTGGGAGTGACTGGTTAGCTCCCAGGAGACGCTGCGGCTGGAGGGAGGAGTGGGTCATTGCCTGCAAGCAGCTCGGATTTCTGCAGCGCTACCCGCCAGCTAAAGTGTGTGAATGAGCTGGGCGCACTCCACTGCGGGTGGCAGCGCTGCAGCTAGCGGTGGGGTTGCCGGGGCTGGAGATAACAGAGGCAGTATGGAACCTGCACAGCGGCAGGTGCCCCACTAAACTGCAGCTAAGAAGCGTGGAGTGTGCCAGAAAGTGACGCTCCTCCGCACCAGAGAGACCCTGCTGAGTATGCCGATGTGGGGGGTCAAGCACACAGTGAGCCGGTGCCCGTCTGTCTGTATGACATACCCCTCACACACCCCCATACCTCCCAAATGTCCCGATTTTCGCGGGACAGTCCCATTTTTTGGGGTCTGTCCCGCTGTCCCACCCGCGGGTCGCAGTGTCCGGCGGTGGGGGGGCAGTTGGAAAGCTCCTGTACTCGCTGTTCTGCTTAGCAGAGCAGCAGTGAATAGTGGAGACAGAGGGAGAGGGGGCATCAGGGGGTACGGATTAATGGGGGGGTTCCAGCAGCAGAGCCAGATTAAGGTGGGGGGGCAGGGGATACGTACCGTTGGCCCCACAGTTTTAGGGGGCCCCCCGGCTGGAGTAGCTCTGTCCCAGCTCAGAAGCTCCCCCCCCCCGTCCTGCCAGCAACAGTGGCAGCATTGTGCTACAGTCAGCACACGCTGCTGCATATAGGCAGGTCTGTGGTGTTGCAGGGAGGCAGCAGTCTCCCTGCTTTCTTCTGCCTGTGCGGGTGTGTAGGGGGGAGCGACCACCTCCTCTGGATTTAGCCCTAGCTGAGGGGCCAAAATCCCATTTAAAAAATAAAAATCGGAATTTGCATAAGGGGGCGTGGCCCCGTGGGTGCGATTAGGCCACGCCCCCAACCCCCAGCAGGCACAGCAATGAGATAGGGCTCCCCTGTATCAAGTGCCCTGGGCCCCCCGGACTCATAATCAGCCCCTGGGAGCATGCCAGCAGCTCACAGAGCGCTGGGCATGCTCCCTCACTGACGAAAACGGGGACCCTCCCGTGAAGCCACGCCCCCTTTTCGCCGAGTGTGTTTCCCTCCTTCTGCCTGGAGAAAGCTCCTGCAGAAAGCTGGGAGGTTTGCACCCCTGCCTGTGACATGTCCAATGCCCATGCTATCTGCTTCTGCTCCTAGTCTCCTGTAGATTTGGCCAGATCTCTGTGACTCATTTGACTAACTCCGCCCAGTGTTGTGACTCCGCCCAGCGTTAGCAAATGAATCACAAGGTCACAGAATAGGGCTATTATATAGGAGATATATATAACAGACATATTGTTAAAGGCATTCCACCTTTGTTCCAATTCTAGTTAATTATTTATTAAATATTCAACATTCCATGTCCAGGCAATAAAAAGTCAAAAAGTATGGCTCACTCTGTTTCCATAATGTCCATAGAAAATACTCTAATAAAACAGAATTCAGTGCTTATTTGCATCAGCATGTTATAGAATAAATGGCAGTATACTTAAATCTCCATGTCATAGTCAAGTGATGGGGAACCTTTGGCACTCCAGCTGTTGTTGAACTACACATCTCAGCATGCCCTGATACAGTTTTAGCATGGCCAAATAGCAAAACTATAGCAGGGCATGCTGGAATGTGTAGTTCAACAACAGCTGGAGTGCCAAAGGTTCCCCATCACTGTCATAGTCTGTCAAACTCAGTCCCTGCTGGACCATTCAAAGACTCATGCATCTAGTTATTTCACCAGCCTTGTGATTCAGAGCCATAATGTCTGATTAATTTAGCGTCACTCCAGCTCTAGGTGCACTGCACCTGAAGAACCAATGGTAGTTCCGCCTCTGCCTGTAATCACTCCAGCTCCCCCATGTGTCACTTAATTTCCCCCCTATGTCACTCCAGTTCCTGTGCATCATTCCAGCCCTCCCTCCCCCTCTGTATCTCACCAACTACCCATGTTACTCTAGCCAGGGGCGTTTCAATATTTTTTGGTTGGGGGGCAAGATAAAAGTTCAAGACTCCATGCAGTCACCATCTTGCCCTCAACGGCAAGATGGAGGGGAGCCCAGGAGTCCACCGGACAGATGAGTATGTTTTATTTTAGTTTTTTCACGAGCCACAGGGCTTTCAGTGATAAAAACCCTGCAACCCAGAAGTGAGCGCAAGGTACTTTTTTACATCACTAAACCTCGTGCCAATTGAATTCCCCCCAATGACTGTCAATGTTGCAATTTATCCTTCAGACTGACAGTGTGGCTAAAAATGGAAAATCATGTTGTCATACAGTACATTGTTAGTTGTCCCATATTTCATAGATAAAAGCATTACAGTATATATATACAACATGATTTTCCACATTTAGGGCCTAATTCAAGGTTGATTGCAAAAGCAAAATCTTCCTCTAATGGGAAAAACCATGTGCACTGCAGGTGGGGCAGATAACATGTGCAGAGAGAGTTAGGCTATGTACACATGGTACAAAGTTACAAGGAGAGTTAGCACATATCGCACCGTGTGTACACAGGTTGCAATACCCGGTCCCGCAGTGTTGGTATCGCAAGATTAGATAGACTGTGCAGGCAAGTCAATTTTGACTATCTAGTACTAAAGTATAGTCAAAATCGGCCATAGCCAAAATCCCACAAAGCCAATTTTACAAGCACACATAGTCAATATTGCATAGTCAAAATCGCATAGTCAAAATCGAAGAGAGTCACCGTCTGTATGCACCTGTAGATTTTGGTGGGGTGTGTTCAAACTGAAATTCAAATTGCAGTGTAAAAATAAAGCAGGCAGTATTTACCCTGCACAGAAACATTATAACCCATCCAAATCTAACTCTCATATGTTATATCTGCCCCCACCCCCACCCCCCTGCAGTGCACACGGTTTTGCCTACTAGAGGAAGATTTTTACATTTGCAATCAACCTTGAATTAGGCCCCTGGTCTCATTATTAGGTTTATGTATATAAAGTAATGTTGAGTAGAATGAATGCTCTTTGCAACGTTATGGTAATATTCTGAAACTTTTTTACTAAATTCCTGCTACTTTTCTGTGTGGATCCTAGAGCTTGTGTCAGAGGCGGAACTAGCAATGGTGCAGCAGGTGCATTGCAACAGGGCCCCTGCGGACTAAGGGGCCCACTGATGCCCAGACCAGCAATGAGTTATTCGCTGACCATTTTCAGCAATGTTGGATGAATGTTTCAATGCAGAGAGCAGGGTGGGCCCCACTGCCTGAGGGACATGCCCCTTACCTTAGGGAGGCAGGGCCGATCTTGTGTGTGCCGGACCGATAAAGAAGTCTTGCCACCTATCAGCGCTCATGATCACAGCCACATACTGCCTCTAACAAACAGACAGCTGTAAAAAAAAATTGATTCACTGCTGTCTGTGAATTAAAGGCAGCCACAACCAGTGTAACTGGCACTGTCAGAGTCTGCCTGATTGAGTGCCAAACTGAGGAAAGCACAAGGGTGAGGTTCCTTGTCACAAATAGAGCAGAGGCTGTTGTGTTTCTGTCCCTACCAAGGTACATGCTCCCTGTTCTCCGCACTGCACAGGAGATTGTGCTTGTACCCTGTCATCCACTGTCTTTCCCTGTCACCCACTGCCTCTCCCTGTCACCCTCTGTCTTCCCATACCGTCTTCTGTCACCCTCTGCCTCCCTTTGCCTTCTGATGTCACCCTCTGCCTCCCCCTGCCTTACGCTGTCACCCTCTGCCTCTCCATGTCACTCATTCCCTTGTGACATACTGTTAACTTTGGATAGGGTGGAGGAGGGGGACCCATATTTTTGCAACTGGGCCCACCCCTCATAACTGGGCCCACCCCTCACTGGCTTGTGTGGAACCTACCTTGCATTCTGTTTGAAATGTTCAGTATTAAACAGGATCATCGCCAGCAAGTTTACGGGACCTCCATGGATAAATGGCTAGGGACATGGATTTCAGTAAATACAGGTACACCAAAATTTGTTGACTTATCCTTTACACAGTACTATTGTTTCACTCTATACACATAACAAGTGTTCTTTTGTTTTTAAATGTAGTAAAACTACTGCAACTGCTACTAATACTAATACTACTTCTACAGTGTTACTACTACTACTACTGCTTCTACTATAATAATAATAATAATAATAATAATAATAATAATTATTATTATTATTATTATTATTATTATTATTATTATATTAGTCTATACAAGGAGCAGGATATCTCATTACTACCTTTTATTACATGTTTTGTGAGTCAGGGCGTTCTACTGTAAATTTGTTTCCATCAAATCCATCAATAAAAACAGTGATATTTAATTATATGTCAAATACAAAGCAATCTTCTCATTCAATTTCTTATTTGCACAATTTTAGATATGTTAATATTTTTTTGGCAAAATAGATATTCATTGTTTTAATGATATATATATTAGTATGACACATAAAGTATCTACCATATAACAAAAATGTATAAAAAACATAACTTTTTAATTAATCTCCCACCACATAATGATTAATGTACTGTAAACTCATTGCATTAGCTAATCTAGAATCTGAAACTCATTCATCTGAGCACCTTAGAAGCTGAATGGTCCCAGTACTTGCAACTTGGAAGATGTTGTTATGGAAACTAGTAACTTTGTTATATAATGTGTGTCTTCACATGGCAATTTCTAAAAGTGGTTTAGGGAGAGCTAAATAAATTAAACTTAGTAGGGTAGAGATTTATGACTGTAACAAAGTTCAAAAGTGCAAATGTCCAGTAATCCTTTGCCACTAATTAGCAATGAGCTTTAATCAGTTCTTCATAAGTTACTGTACACTATGGAAACTAAATATCTGGTTGCTACTGGTTACTGCACATATTTGCATCATATTAGTAATTCCAAAGATGTTTCAAAGCATATTTCATGTATGCTACTTTATATATGCCCTAACCCAGTGGTTCCCGAAGATCAGAATTTTATTCACGGCACCCCTAGGCCAAAAGTTTCTTATTGAAAAATTTAGAAAGACATATTAAAATAAGCAAATTCTTTTTATATGTCATCCTTAGGTTCTGTTGTGGGGTAAGAACAAGATTTGCTACTGTTTGTCCACATATTATAGAAACATAGAAACATAGAATTTGACGGCAGATAAGAACCACTTGGCCCATCTAGTCTGCCCATTTTTTTTATCCTCTAGGTAATCGCAACCCTCTTTGAACCTTAATTCCTTGTAAGGATATTCACATGCCTATCCCAAGCATGTTTAAACTGCTCCACAGTCTTAGCCTCTACCACCTCTGATGGGAGGCTATTCCACTTATCCACTACCCTTTCTGTGATATCATTTTTCCTTAAATTTCCCCTGAACCTGCCTCCCTCCAGTTTCAGTGTATGTCCTCGAGTTCTAATACTTCTCTTCCTTTGAAAAATGTTTCCCTCCTGAACTTTGTTAAAACCTTTGGTATATTTGAAAGTTTCTATCATGTCTCCCCTTTCCCTTCTCTCCTCCATCCTATATATGTTAAGATCTTTTAGCCACTTCTGGGTAAGTTTTGTGATGTAGGCCATGCACCATTTTAGTTGCCCTTCTTTGTACACTCTCTAATGTATTTATATCCTTCTGGAGATATGGTCTCCAGAACTGGACACAGTATTCCAGATGAGGCCGCACCAATGTCCTATACAGTGGCATTATTACTTCTCTTTTCCTGCTACTGATTCCTCTCCCTGTGCAACCAAGCATCTGACTTGCCTTTCTCATTGCTTTGTTGCATTGCTTTCCTGCCTTTAAGTCACTTGAAATAGTGACTCCTAAATCCCTTTCCTCCTCAGTAGTTTCCATTATAGTACCCTTGATACTATATTTAGCCTTTGGGTTTTTGAGACCCAAGTGCATGATTTTGCATTTTTTAGCATTAAACTGTAGTTGCCATGTTCTTGACCATTTTTCAAGCCTAGCGAGCAACCCGCGGGAGCAAGCAATCAAGCATACACATTAGACTATTTGCAAGATTTCCATTCTGCTATGACAAATTGTGCTGCTATCTCTCTAATGTATACCCGGCCTAAGATAAAGCCAAACCACAAATATCCCTTATGCATCCCAATGTAACATGTTCAAGAAATCTTGCACCGGCCCTGTAATTAATACATAGGTAAAACTCTAAATCCTGCGAAAATTTTACATTTCATTTATTGCTGTTGATAAATAGAGCTCCAATTGTTTGCAGAGCTATCACAGTGACATGACATGATGTAATGAATGAGGGAACGACATCTCATTCCTTCCTTAAGTACACTGCATTGAGATGCACATGATATCTTCTGAAGGGACGCAGTTAGTTTCCCGGCTGTCAGGATCCCTGCAGTCAGGATACCGCACCAGAATCCCGACAGCCAAGGGAATCCCAAACAGGGGCATGGAATCCCCACTCATGGGATGGTCCACGCCACCCCCTGAGAGGGAACAAATTAGTGTTGCGAGCAAAGCTCGCCACCGGGCCCATAGCTAGGCGAGCGCAGCGAGCCCATGAGGGGACACGCTGCACTCGCCGTCAGGATTCCAGAATTGGCCTTATGACCGCCGGGATCCAGACTGTCGGATACCATACTGAATCCCTTCTGAGTGGCCGTTCAGTACAGCAAACCAGAAGATGATGCATGCGACCCGCGTGAGCAAGCAATCAAGCATACACATTAGACTATATGCACGATTTCCATTCTGCTATGACAAACCGTGCTGCTATCTCTCTAATGTATACCCGGCCTAAGATAAAGCCAAACCACAAATACCCCTTATGCATCCCAATGTAACATGTTCAATGTCTTTGACTACAAAAGTATAAAAACTTATGCGTTGTACAGATGCAAAGTGTCTTGGAAAGCTACAGTGTGTGTCCTAGTTCTATTCTTGGAGTTAAGTATGTGTTCCTGAATTCTTAACTTTCTTAGTTTGTCTGTAGGTCAGCTTGCAACCACATTTTGTCATATATATATAATGTAAGTGTAATTAAGGGTAATTAGATCCCTCTTCCTACATAGTTTAATTCCCCTGTCACTGCAAGTTTGAGCTTTCTTATCCATTCATTTACAGACATTATAATGTTGGCAGTATAACAACCTTTTGAATGGGCTATAGAAATCCAATTAGAGGATAATGGTGTGGAAGTGCTAGTGTGAAAACTTTCCACAAAAATAACTTCAGAAGCTAATTTAGACTTCAAATTGTATGCTGTTCTATACATTACCTGAGATTTAGATGGTAAATGCGGACCTGGTATAGGATCTTTCAACAGCTTTTTAGAATACGTCTTCAGAGTATTTAATTGTTTATATATTTTATTGAATAATTATTGTGTTTACTCAGAAACTATCTTATGCTTTTTATTGATTTTATACCCAACTGTCATCGCATCTGGTTTTATTTTTTCAGTTTTATTTTTATCATCTAATAATTCCTGTTTATTGAGGATTTAGAATTTTTTTTAAAATTCTTTAGATTAACATTTCTCAATAAATAATTTTGTAAAAGTTTGAAATTGCCTCAATTCCTTCTCATCCATTAAACTGGCTATAAGGAATATTTCTTTGTTTAATGTGAGTAAATGACAATGGTGGACAAATCAAAACTGTAGCGTACACCTTTTTCAAAATGTGCTATTGGAATCATCAACATCTAGAATAAAATCCAGAAATTCTACTGTCTTTTTTGTTCATTTAAAATGAAATATTCCATTAATTATTGACTTTCTGTACAAAAGTAAAATTTCTCTTCCAGTCCCATGAAATACAGTACTAACAAAAGATCATTTATATATCACTTAAATAATTTGCAAATATAATTCCACTTCCTTCCTACCCACTTGTCATCTTACTCTTGGTGTTAAGGTGTGGCTGCTGTCTTGTTTGGGTAGTCTAGTGGTAACTACAGTAAAATAATATAGTAGATATCTTTTTAACTGATGAGTCAGACAAAAAAGCAAAAGGATGATATTTATTGTGAAATATAGAAAATGATTAAAGTAACCTGACACATTGCTTATAATAATCACAGGGAATAACTTGAGGATACTTACAGCGTATCCTCAGTTGCTTGCTACACTGCTGAGAGCTATACAGCTTCCACATTTTATTGCTCCTGTTTTTTTGTTTTGCTCTCTTGGTGGAATTTGTTTTCCAGTTTAATAAACATGCTGTTTTCAGGGGGTTGGGTACCAAATCCCGGCGGTGAGAATATCAATGGCCAGCGGCATCCTGTCAGTCACAATCCTGATACACCCCTACCACTAAACCCTAACCCAGCCCTCCCGTAGCCTAAACATAACCCCATCCCCACCAGCAGCCTAACCCTAGTGCCTAAATGCAAGTCCCGTACTTACCGGATGGATTCTGACCATCGGGATCCCGCTGGCAGGATACTGATTGGCGGGATCCTGACCGCATCCCCTTTTTTATATAATCTGACTGTGCCTTGGATTTATTCCTTCTCCTACAAGTTGGATAATAATTAGTGTCTCTGTAGACCATGTTATTCCTCCAAAATGTTTAACTTTGCCTGGAGATCTCTTGCTGCCATCCTCCTTCCGCTGCTTATGATATTGTCCACATTATATGTAAACGTATGATAAGAGCTAACATCACACGCCTGCCTTATTTGAAACTGGCCAGCCTAAAAGCAGCTCTATGCAAAGAACTGTGGCAGAGTATAAGGGTCTTGTGCTCCAGTGTTTCTGTTTCATGATATTAATCCTCTGTATCTCACCCAGGGGCCTATGTATAAAAAATGTGATAAGTTTCGGGGGGAAAATCATCACTTATCGTGTGTTTTTCGATTTTTTTCCCCGAAGTATTCATAATTTTTTTTTATAGAAATTTGATTGCGATAAAAGCTTAAAAATGTGATAATTATCGCTCTACTTTTCGGTCATTTTATCGCATTTTTTATCGCATTTTTTATCGCATTTCGAAAAAATTAAATGAAATGCACATGCTCCGTTTCAGAGCCAGACATGCACAGTGAGTTCCTTGGTGGCATCAGCACATACCTGACCTACAGCAGTAAAGAGTAGCTAGTTTACTATGGGACACTTATTAGAAAACTGAAAGGGGAGGGGACTTTTTCAAAGTCAATTTGATTGGTTATTCTAATGACTGTTATAAACATGTTATTAAGATGAAATTCAACTGGCCTTTAGTAGTGTATGCTGTTTACTTCCAACATAACTATTAAGAGTCTCACAAACAAAACATATATACACACACACACACACACACACACACACACACACACACACGTATATGTATATATATATATATATATATATGTGTGTGTGTAAAATATACATACTGTATATAATATATATATATGAGAGAAATTTATATATATATATATATATATAATTTTATTTATATAGCACTCTTTCTCCAATAGGACTGAAGGCACTTAACAGATACATAGCATAATATAGTACAGAAAATAATGAAGTACAGAAAATCTTTTCATATAAAACAGAAGCATGTAGATACTAAAGGGACATTATGCTTGAGTAAACAGGAAAGTCTTGAGTCTACTTTTGAAGGATTCTATAGTTGGGGCCTCTTGCACTGTGCGGGGAAGTGAGTTCCATAGAGTCGGAGCCGCATGACTAAAAGCTCGACCACCAGATGAATTACGGGAGATTCTAGGTACTGCTAAAAGTCCTTCATCTACAGATTGCAGTAATCGAGTGGAGCAGTATGGAGTCAGGTACCTTGGGCCCTGGTCATGTAGTGCTTTGAAACTCAGTAAGCCAATCTTGAAGATGATTCCCATCTTACAGGCAGCCAGTGAAGGGAGTAGAGTATGGGTGTTATATGGCTAGAACGGGGGGCTGATTGGTTAACAGCCTGGCAGCTGTGTTTTGCCCCAGCTGTAAGTTGTGCAATTCTTTTGCTGGGAGACCAAGGTAGAGGGCATTACAGTAGTCTAATCGAGATGATACAAATGCATGGATGACTTTTGGCAGATCATCCGAGGGAATTAAGTGCTTGATTCTGGCTATGTTCCTCAGGTGAAAGAATGAGGATTTGATTGTGGCTGATATCTGATGTTTAAGTGTCAAGCCACCATCCAGGACAACGCCTACATATATGGCTCAAGATGAACAGTACAATATAGCATGACATAGATGCTCCACCATGGTAGCGATTCCCTTACTTTTTTACTTGACTTTTCATATCATAGCTGAATACAAATTTGGTTATACTGTCCTAGGTACTGTACTTAGGATCAGGGGCGCAGGAATGGTTTGTGGTTGGGGTTGGGGGGGAATAGTAAAATATCCATTTTGGCGCTTCCTCCCCCCGATTAAACCGCCCCCCCCGCCCTTGTGCGGGGAGCGCTTAACTTCTGGCTCCCTGCGGAGACTCCTACTGTAAGTAGGCTGTCGCTGGCGCCGCATCCTGCTGCCACATGTCCTGTCCTGACCTGGTCGGCTCTTCGCTCTTTAGTGATGCATTACTGGAAGGAGGCGTGGTCATGCTGTGCCTGCTGGGACATCCCCACCTCCTCCCAGTAATGCATCAGTGGTGAAGAAGCGGCTAGGACAGGACAGGGAACAGCACGCTGCAGCGCCATTGGCAGGCTTTTAAAATAGGAGTCTCAGCGGGGATCCGGTAAGCGCTCCCCCTCCCCAGCGCCTGTGCCTCTTTCATGCTGCCCCCTTGCCCCCCCATTCTGATGCCACTGCTTAGGATTAGTATTCTTGTCACAAAGGAATTGGTATAAAGTTGCAAATTAAGCATAAGGATGCATGGTATGAGGATTGGCACTGGTTACTCATATTGGACCTCTGTCTGTTACCTTTTTTTAGCTACTGTAGTTTAGTGCCTGTCACACACAGAAGCTGCATGAAATGTCAGCGTCAGTATGTTGGGTACCTGTGCATTGTTACTTTTGTTGCATTAGTGATGTGAATAATATGCATGTTTAAAAAAATGTCTGTGGGCAGGATGCTTAGTGCGTCTTTGTCCCAAAGTCCATTACGCGCCAAATGCCAGGCGCTATTTGGGAGGATTTGAGGATAAGTGTATGTGGACACATCAGTAGCCCTGAAACTCTTCCTATTTTACTGAGAATGAGAACATTAAGTTTTGGGATATTTATTACTAATTTGATAAATAGGCCCCATAGTACTGTACCAGCAGTAATAGGATAGAACCTCTCTAATTTCTAAACTCACTACACATGGATATCAGGCTCAGGAAACAGATGTTATGCATGTGGTTTGTGGAAAAAAATGTTTAATATGTGGAAGGGCATCTCTAGTTGACAACTCTGACATGGACTAGCTAAAAGAGTTACCACCTGTCTGGGGTTCCATTGGACAGTTCAGAAAATCCACAGTTCATTACGTAAGTCTGAAGGCTATCCATTCCAAGATGGATGGTGAACAGTATACAGCAAATAAAAGCTGGGGATTTTGTTCACCTTTTGGTCAAAACATTTAAGCTAGCCGCCCTTCATCAAGGGGCCTCAATCTTTGGAAGTCCCTACACTAGCATACTGTATATTAAGGTGCATTTAAATGCACTCACCTCTCAGATACAGAGGGTTACATCCAGACATGGGTGCCTAAAGAACCAGACCCAACTAGGGGGCTGATTCTGAGTTGGATGCCGCAAGGCTATCGGATGCAGTAGAGCAATGTTTTTTTGTCTGTGCATGTGCCTGAGTCACACTGTGTATGTGTCCCACTGTGGCAAAAGCAGAGGCTTGGTCGTATCTGCATCTGACTCAGAATTAGCCCCTGGGTCTTATATAGCCTTAATTGCGTGGAGCCAATAGGGAAATTTTTTAAAGAAAAGAAATGTACCCATGCTTAACTTTTGTTATTGGCACAAACACTATTGCAGATCTATGTGCATCTAGCAAATAAAACCATTTCTTATGAACAACTAGTTGCTAGTGTATATGGCATTAATATTGCCGTATAACCAGGGAATTATAGATAGCTATGAGCAATCAATGCACAATGGAAGGCTCTGCTAATTAATGGGTACACGTTGTTAGGAAGGAACATGCAGACTATCAGGATCCCAAGCACCACAGAGTTTCCAGGTGTAATTTTTCCAGCTCTGGTAACAGGACAAACCCACAATATTCAAACCCTCCAATCTCAGTACAAGAGTTGGTACTATCCCCTATAAACCCTGCTAGTGTGAGAACATTTTTGGATATAGTGTTGCCCGTGATACTATGGGCTGCAGGTTACAATCACTTCATACTCTCCTATCCTATCCTATCCTATCAAAATCAGTGTGAAGGTGAAGAAATGCATTAGACACTGTTTTACCACCTCAAACCACAGATTTCTTACTTACCCACTGAATATGAAATAGCCTTCTTGTAATAACATCAACTGTATACCAACTGTTTCCAGGGAATAAACCATGCTCCCAATATGGTGAGCCAATGTTCCCTGCTGCATGAAAAAGAGCACCAGTATTTGTAATCGGGCATAACCACACCCAACCACATGTGACCCCTCATCCAGTACTGGGCTTATCAGATCTCCAGACGGTATGCGGTCTGCATACCGGTCATCGGGATCCTGGCTGTCACAATACCGACGCCGGGATCCTGACTAGGGCACCATACCGCCGCCGGTATACCGGCGAGGTAGGTGATTCCCCCTCTATGGGTGTCCATGACACCCATAGAGGCAGAATAGAACCTGTGGCAAGTGCAGCGAGCCCACAAGAGGCTTTCATTGCCCTGCCCCCCTGCCGTCATTCCACTGCTCGGGATGCCGATATCGGTATACTGTCCATCACAAACTCAGTTGCAATTGCATACCCATACGCAGCTTACACGCAACAAAAGAAAACACTGACTACTAGGATAGACCCACGGGCGCAGACTGGGTGCGGCAGTAGCGATGCTGGTGCCATGTTTCTCTGCATACATGATTGCAGCAGACTGTATATACAAACACCGAAAATGGCAATGATACATCTGTGTTTTTTCTGCCATTCTCAGCTATCTCCCCATTAACACCTCCAAACGGTCAGTTCCTGTCAATCACTTTTCCATGAAATCCTCATTGTGAGCGGCACCTTGGCACATGCACAATACAATCAAAGCACTTGCGCAGTCTACTGATAATTGCTCCATTGCGTGAACATCGGTCATTGCGTACAAACATGAATTAGGCCCATTGTACAGTATATGTAACATAAAGGGGACTTACACTATTTACTTGAAAAAAAAGAAAGAAATAAAATTATGTTAACAATTACAGTATATAACAGCAGACACACAAATGTCCAGGAAACTATGTATGAGGAAATCCTTATTTCTAGAATGAAAATCAGCGGATGATTGCCAGATCACACGGGGTCCGTGGACCGTGGCAATATTTAATTAAAATGCATCGTCTATCTATTCATTTCAGCAGCTGTAATACAATGTGTAATTTCCAGAGCTCTGAAATGTGTTCTTTAAATGTCAATTTCCTGAGGTGCTAAAGGTCTGCCAGTGCATTTATATTACAGCATTTCTAACCAGTATAGAAATGTATGTTCCAGCACTATATACCACAGTGGTGAGCAACCTAGCAGAATTTGGGGGCCATACATGTGGCTCCCTGACTAACTGAAGCAGCAGCACAATATATTGATACTACATTTGCATACAGTGGGCTTGGTTTAAAGCTGCATGCATTCCACATAAATGCTGATGTGCAGTTAATTGAGTGATTCTTTTTCAACTGTGCATGCAAGAGAACGAAAACCCCTATGGCGCATGTGTTACAGAGTGTACACACAAAGGTACAGTTGTGATTAACAAGGACGGTATCAGGAATGTTCTTGAAAAGTGATGTGTGTTCCTTCCTGGGCAGTGGCTGGGAGGGGACTAGCAATGTATACAAAATGGTCTATCAGTATGCATGTTATGGTGGTGTCGCAGGTGTGACCATAGCCAGATTAAGGGGGGATGCAGGGCATACTGTACCCCAGGCCCCCCTTTGTCAGGGGGCCCCCCGGCTAGAGCACACTGACATCACTAGCTTTATCTCTTAAGCAGCAGCAGCAGAACCATAAGCCAGAAATGCAAGCATGACAGTATGCAGTGCAGGTAGAGACACATGAATATCATGTTTCATGAGCTACTGACAGAGCTTTCTCACCAGAGGAGAGATAGGAGGGTGAAGAGAGCTGTAAGTGATACAGGGATCCCAGCTTCTCCTCCTCCCCGCCTGAGTGTCTGAGTCTAGTGTAAACTGTTATGCAGGGTTTCAACAAAGTCCAGGAGGGAAACATTCTCCAAATGAAGAGAAGCAAAAGGACACGAGAACATGCACTGAGACTGGAGGGGGGGAGGTTCAGGGGAAATTTGCGGAAAAATTATTTCACAGAACGGGTAGTGGACAAGTGGAATAGCGTCCCATTAGAGGTGGTAGAGGCTAAGACAGTAGAGCAATTTAAACATGCATGGGATAGACATAAGGATATCCTTACAAAGAAATAAGGATCAAATAAGGTTAGAGATAAAAAATAATATAAAAAAAAAAAAAAAGGGCAGACTAGATGGGCCAAGTGGTTCTTATCTGCCGACAAATTCTATGTTTCTATGTAACTAAACCATTTGGGTCTAGAGATTGAGACACGCACAGAGAGTCCTCCTGAGTCCTGTCCCATTGTGTCCGTAGTAGTACAGATTCTTGCATGTGACAAGATAAAATATTTCATTTTTGTATGTGTATTTTAAAGGTTAAGTTGTCTTTGTTCCACTACAAGAAAAGTTTATAAAATAGTTGTCTTACAATTAGGTGGAGCTATAAACAGTACTTAGGCATTATTAAACTATTAGTTAAAACTAATAAACACCATTGGTTTAAATTTAATACACACAAGCTATACCTCCCACCATGACCCATTCCAGGAGGGACAAAATACTCTCTACCTGGACTTCCTTATTAATTTATGATTGCAATCACCTGTGTTGAAGTACCTTTCTTTTCAATTAAATAATTCAACACAGTTGACGACAATCATATATTAAGTGGGTAGTCCAGGTAGAGAGCATTTTGTCCCTCTTGGAATGGGACATGTTGGAAGGTATGCACAATTTAATATACATCCCCCACCTTCCATCGGGGCCACCCTGTCTTACGTGCCCCGGGCACCCCCAAGGCTTAATCTGGCCCTGGGTGTGACAATGGATGTGTCATAGGAGGCCATAGTCAGAAGGAGAAATGGCAACTACCATAAGTTTCTATGAGGTGACCAATGGTGGCAACTTAAGGTGTACCAATCGATATTGCGACAGTGCACCTCTTTTTTTTTTCTATGCATTATGTGCTCTTTGGGGCCTAGTTTTTAAAACTGCCATCCTGTCTGCCACTGCAGTACCAGTCCTAGATAGGCCAAGTGTTTGTGCCGCCCTCTTGTGTCGCTTAGCTTAGTCATCCAGTGACCTCGGTGCAACCTTTTTGCCTAAAAACAATATTGTGAGGTGTGAGGTGCTCAGAATAGACTGGAAATGAGTGGTACTTAATGTTATTGACATTAATAATACTGTAGGATCAAAATGACCCCCAAATTCAGTGATTTTAGCTGTTCTTGTGGTTTTTTTTTTTAAATCATCCAGACCCAAAACTAAAACCCGAAAGGGTGGTTTTGGCAAAACCAATCCAGATCCAAAACAAGTGCAGGGATCCAGATCCAAAACCAAAACCCGAAAAGTGCCCTCCACACATCTCTAGTTGTGTGGTGAGGGTTAAGATTTGCTTCTGTATGTCCACATATGTTATGATTGGCAGCCACCAGCACTGGTTTTGCCTATCACATTAACCATAAATATTTTGAATTGGTCCTGAATCACCAACCCAGGGCACCCCTACAAGTGTCCTGAGCCACGGCACACAGTTTGAGAACCACTTGTGTAATCTTTGACAAAGCAAGGCGGTAAAGGAGGTAAGTAATACACTGGTGTACATTTTTGGAGGACAAGAGCCCAGGAGAAATCTGAACTATAAAATATTCTTATTATCTGTGTCCTAATACTTGTTTTTGATGATCCCATTTTCCAATTTAAAAAAAGAATAAAATTGCCTGCAGAGTAGTAATAAGAACATTTCAAAACTCTTTTCAAGCGTGTTTCACCAGTGGAATTTGGCCTTGTTACAAGGAGACCTCCCAGTGCTACAGCAACACACAGCAGAATAAATTAGCACAGTCAGTCAGTGTCTCATCTCTTTTTATAGATTAGCATTTCTGCATATGTATTTAAAAATACAGTGAGGAATGGCAATATGTAGGAATGATTGAACAAAAGTGAAATGCCAAATTTGATTTACTGTACAGTACATGACATTTTACTCCGCTCATCTCTACTGCAAAGGTATATTGCCAATCTCTCTATAGATTATACTTTCTGGAAAATGAAGAATTTTCAATTACAGAGGGAGATGCACTAAGCCTTGGAGAGTGATAAAGTAGAAAGCGCTAAAATACCGTCCAATAAGAGAGACAAAGAGGTTTATTTACTAAGATTTGTGTTCCTGCCAAATTGGTGGGAGTTTAAACTCAAATTTTATCGGCTGTATGTTTCTGCAACTTTTTGAAATTATTTTTGGTAATTTACTTAGCTACTGAGTTTTAGTTTCCGTATTTTCTGATGTCGATGTTATTTGTATTGTCGGGCAGTGTTTTACGGGAGTGATTAGTAAAACACTGCCGGACATAACACAATGAAGCCCGGCTGGATCAGTGAGATCCATGCAGGTCCCCCCGTATTTAGACAACCATCATTGGGCACTTGGGCCGGCACTGGTTCCAAAAATACAGGGGACAAAAGACGTAGGGGTCCCCTGTATTTTTAAAACAAGCACCAGGCTCTCACTGATCCGTGCATGACTATCTGAACACGCCACCAAAAAGCGGGTCTATTTTAAAACGATAGACTTAAACAATGTTTGATCATTTATTCTCTATGATATCACTATCTACTGTGTATCTTCATGGTTGATTATAAATAGGTATTTGTACATGGTGAACTGGTTGGCAAGCGTATATCTAGAAAAAACTTGTGTGACATATGAAATAAATATGTTTTGATGTGAAATAAGTGCTGGAACGTACAAATCTGTAGGTGGAATGCAAACAGCATGTGACCGGAAATAGGAAGTAGTCCTTAGGTCTGAATAATCAATTTAATATAAAAGGGTTAACATAAGGCACTTTAGCAATTAGTAATTCATGATGATTGTGCCCCATTGGTGGGTTAATGATTGATCTAATTAAAGGAGGATAAAAGTGCATTCAGTGGGTCATTTTGATGAACATCATCTTCTCCACATTCTCTGGAAGTAACCTCGTACGCAGATTGCTGACAAGGTGAGCGGCTGCACTAAGCACTCTTTTGGAGTACACACTGGAGGGGGGGCAACATAGGTAAAATAAAGCCAGTTTGTGCAAAGGCCTCCAAATTGCCTCTTTTTCCTGCCAGTATACGTACAGACTGTCTGATGTGCCTACTTGGATGCGGTCACTCATGTAATCCTCCACCATTCTTTCAATGGTGACAGAATCATATGCAGTGACAGTAGACGACATGTCAGTAATCGTTGGCAGGTCCTTCAGTCCGGAGCAGATGTTAGCACTCGCTCCAGACTGCCCTGCATCACCGCCAGCGGGTGGGCTCGGAATTCTTAGCCTTTTCCTCGCAGCCCCAGTTGCTAGAGAATGTGAAGGAGGACCTATTGACGGGTCACGTTCCGCTTGACTTGACAAGTGTCTCACCAGCAGGTCTTTGCACCTCTGCAGACTTGTGTCTGCCGGAAAGAGAGATACAACGTAGGCTTTAAACCTAGGATCGAGCACGGTGGCCAAAATATAGTGCTCTGATTTCAACAGATTGACAACCCGTGAATCCTGGTTAAGCGAATTAAGGGCTCCATCCACAAATCCCACATGCCTAGCGGAAATGCTCTGTTTTAGCTCCTCCTTCAGTCTCTCCAGCTGCTTCTGCAAAAGCCTGATGAGGGGAATGACCTGACTCAGGCTGGCAGTGTCTGAACTGACTTCACGTGTGGCAAGTTCAAAGGGTTGCAGAACATTGCACAACGTTGAAATCATTCTCCACTGCACTTGAGTCAGGTGCATTCCCCCTCCTTTGCCTATATCATAGGCAGATGTATAGGCTTGAATGGCCTTTTGCTGCTCCTCCATCCTCTGAAGCATATAGAGGGTTGAATTCCACCTCGTTACCAACTCTTGCTTCAGATGATGGCGGGGCAGGTTCAGGAGTGTTTGCTGGTGCTCCAGTCTTCGGCACGCAGTGGCTGAATGCCGAAAGTGGCCCACAATTCTTCGGGCCACTGACAGCATCTCTTGCACGCCCCTGTCGTTTTTAAAAAAAATTGTGCACCACCAAATTCAATGTATGTGCAAAATATGGGACGTACAGGAATTTTCCCAGATGTAATGCACGCACAATATTGGTGGCATTGTCCGATGTCATAAATCCCCAGGAGAGTCTAATTGGGGTAAGCCATTCTGCAATGATGTTCCTCAGTTTCCGTAAGAGGTTGTCAGCTGTGTGCCCCTTCTGGAAAGCGGTGATACAAAGCGTAGCCTGCCTAGGAATGAGTTGGCGTTTGCGAGATGCTGCTACTGGTGCCGCCGCTGCTGTTCTTGCTGCGGGAGGCTATAAATCTACCCAGTGGGCTGTCACAGCCATATAGTCCTGAATCTGCCCTGCTCCACTTGTCCACATGTCCGTGGTTAAGTGGACATTGGGTACAACTGCATTTTTTAGGACACTGGTGACTCTTTTTCTGAGGTCTGTGTACATTCTCGGTATCGCCTGCCTAGGGAAATGGAACCTAGATGGTATTTGGTACCGGGGACACAGTACCTCAATCAATTTTCTAATTCCCTGTGAATTAACGGTGGATACCGGACACACGTTTAACACCACCGCAGCTGCCAAGACCTGAGTTATCTGCTTTGCAGCAGGATGACTGCTGTGATATTTCATCTTCCTCGCAAAGGACTGTTGGACAGTCAGTTGTTTACTGGAAGTAGTACAAGTGGTCTTCCGACTTCCCCTCTGGGATGACGATCGACTCCCAGCAGCAACAACAGCAGCGCCAGCAGCAGTAGGCGTTACACTCAAGGATCCATTAGAGGAATCCCAGGCAGGAGAGGACTTGTCAGACTTGCCAGTGACATGGCCTGCAGGACTATTGGCGCTCCTGTCTAAGGAGGAAATTGACACTGAGGGAGTTGGTGGTGTGGTTTGCAGGAGCTTGGTTACAAGAGGAAGGGATTTAGTTGTCAGTGGACTGCTACCGCTGTCACCCAAAGTTTTTGAACTTGTCAATGACTACTGATGAATGCGCTCCAGGTGACGTATAAGGGAGGATGTTCCTAGGTGGTTAACGTCCTTACCCCTACTTATTACAGCTTGACAAAGGCAACACATGGCTTGACACCTGTTGTCCGCATATCTGTTAAAATAATTCCACACCGAAGACGTGATTTTTTTTGTAATTTGAGCAAAGCATGTCAGTGGCCATATTCGTCCCACGGACAACAGGTGTCTCCCCGGGTGCCTGACTTAAACAAACCACCTCACCATCAGAATCCTCCTTGTCAATTTCCTCCTCAGCGCCAGCAACACCCATATCCTCATCCTGGTGTACTTCAACAGTGACATCTTCAATTTGACTATCAGGAACTGGACTGCGGGTGCTCCTTCCAGCACTTGCAGGGGGCGTGCAAATGGTGGAAGGTGCCACCTCTTCCCGTCCAGTGTTGGGAAGGTCAGGCATCGCAACCGACACAATTGGACTCTCCTTGGGGATTTGTGATTTAGAAGAACGTACAGTCCTTTGCTGTGCTTTTGCCAGCTTAAGTCTTTTCATTTTTCTAGCGGGAGGATGAGTGCTTCCATCCTCATGTGAAGCTGAACCACTAGCCATGAACATAGGCCAGGGCCTCAGCTGTTCCTTGCCACTCCGTGTCGTAAATGGCATATTGGCAAGTTTACGCTTCTCATCAGACGCTTTTAATTTTGATTTTTGAGTCATTTTACTGAACTTTTGTTTTTTTTATTTTACATGCTCTCTACTATGACATTGGGCATCGGCCTTGGTAGACGACATTGATGGCATTTCATTGTCTCGGCCATGACTAGTGGCAGCAGCTTCAGCACGAGGTGGAAGTGGATCTTGATCCTTCCCTATTTTACCCTCCACATGTTTGTTCTCCATTTTTTAATGTGTGGAATCATATGCCAGTAATATATCAATAGCAATGGCCTACTGTACCGTACTGCTATATATATACTGGTGGTCAGCAAAATTCTGCACTGTCCTCCTACCATATACTGCACACAACTACAATGCAGCACAGATATGGATTGTATACTTGACGACACAGAGGTAGAGCAATGGCCTACTGTACCATACTGCTATATATATACTGGTGGTCAGGAAAATTATGCACTGTCCTCCTACTATATACTGTGCACAATTACAATGCAGCACAGGTATGGATGGATAGTATACTTGACAACATAGAGGTAGAGCAATGGCATACTGTACCGTACTGCTATATATATACTGGTGGTCAGCAAAATTCTGCACTGTCCTCCTACTATATACTGCGCACAACTACAATGCAGCACAGGTATGGATGGATAGTATACTTGATGACACAGAGGTAGAGCAGTGGCCTACTGTACCGTACTGCTATATATATAAGGTGTGGTCAGCAAAATTCTGCACTGTCCTCCTACTATATACTGCGCACAACTACAATGCAGCACAGGTATGGATGGATAGTATACTTGACGACACAGAGGTAGAGCAATGGCCTACTATACCGTACTGCTATATATATACTGGTGGTCAGCAAAATTCTGCACTGTCCTCCTACTATATACTCCGCACAACTACAATGCAGAACAGGTATGGATGATAGTATACTTGACGGCACAGAGGTAGAGCAATGGCATACTGTACCGTACTGCTATATATATACTGGTGGTCAGCAAAATTCTGCACTGTCCTCCTACTATATACTGCGCACAACTACAATGCAGCACAGGTATGGATGGATAGTATACTTGACGACACAGAGGTAGCGCAATGGACTACTGTACCGTACTGCTATATATATACTGGTGGTCAGCAAAATTCTGCACTGCCCTTCTACTATATACTGCGCACAACTACAATGCAGCACAGGTATGGATGGATAGTATACTTGACGACACAGAGGTAGAGCAATGGACTACTGTACCATACTGCTATATATATACTGGTGGTCAGCAAAATTCTGCACTGTCCTTCTACTATATACTGCGCACAACTACAATGCAGCACAGGTATGGATGGATAGTATACTTGACGACACAGAGGTAGAGCAATGGCCTACTGTACCGTACTGCTATATATATACTGGTGGGCAGCAAAATTCTGCACTGTCCTTCTACTATATACTGCGCACAACTACAATGCAGCACAGGTATGGATGGATAGTATACTTGATGACACAGAGGTACAGCAATGGCCTACTGTACCGCACTGCTATATATATGCTGGTGGTCAGCAAACTTCTGCACTGTCCTCCTACTATATACTGCGCACAACTACAATTCAGCACAGGTATGGATGGATAGTTTACTTGACGACACAGAGGTAGAGCAATGGACTACTATACCGTACTGCTATATATATACTGGTTGTCAGCAAAATTCTGCACTGTCCTCCTACTATATACTACAATGCAGCACAGATAAGGAGCCTTTTCAGGCAGAGAACACAGATATTTGCAGCACACTGAGCACAAATATTTGTAGCACACTGAGCACAGATATTTGCAGCACACTGAACACAGAAACTGAGAGAACGCAGCCACATCCTCTCGCTATCATCTCCAATGCACGAGTGAAAATGGCGGCGACGCGCGGCTCTTTATATGCAAAACGAATCTCACGAGAATACGACAGCGGAATGATGACATTCGAGCGCGCTCGGGTTAACCGAGCAAGGCGGGAAGATCCGAGGCTGCCTCGGAACCCTGTAAAATAGGTGAAGTTCGGGGGATTCGGTTCTCAACGAACCGAACCCGCTCATCTCTATTATTAATACGAACGAGTGACTAATACCAGCAGTGAGAAAGATTGCATGCCCTTTTTATTCTATCTTAATTGATTTACTAATACCAGATTTTATATATATATATATATATATATATATATATTTATATTAGTGATGAGCACCGGAAATTTTTCGGGTTTTGTGTTTTGGTTTTGGGTTCGGTTCCGCGGCCGTGTTTTGGGTTCGAACGCGTTTTGGCAAAAACTCACCGAAAATTTTTTGTCGGATTCGGGTGTGTTTTGGATTCGGGTGTTTTTTTCAAAAAACCCTAAAAAACAGCTTAAATCATAGAATTTGGGGGTCATTTTGATCACAAAGTATTATTAACCTCAATAACCATAATTTCCACTCATTTTCAGTCTATTCTGAACACCTCACACCTCACAATATTATTTTTAGTCCTAAAATTTGCACCGAGGTCGCTGGATGGCTAAGCTAAGCGACCAAGTGGCCGACACAAACACCTGGCCCATCTAGGAGTGGCACTGCAGTGTCACGCAGGATGGCCCTTCCAAAAAACACTCCCCAAACAGCACATGATGCAAAGAAAAAAAGAGGTGCAATGAGGTAGCTGTGTGAGTAAGCTAAGCGACCCTAGTGGCCGACACAAACACCTGGCCCATCTAGGAGTGGCACTGCAGTGTCACGCAGGATGGCCCTTCCAAAAAACACTCCCCAAACAGCACATGACGCAAAGAAAAAAAGAGGCGCAATGAGGTAGCTGTGTGAGTAAGCTAAGCGACCCTAGTGGCCGACACAAACACCTGGCCCATCTAGGAGTGGCACTGCAGTGTCACGCAGGATGTCCCTTCCAAAAAACCCTCCCCAAACAGCACATGACGCAAAGAAAAAAAGAGGCGCAATGAGGTAGCTGTGTGAGTAAGCTAAGCGACCCTAGTGGCCGACACAAACACCTGGCCCATCTAGGAGTGGCACTGCAGTGTCACGCAGGATGGCCCTTCCAAAAAACACCCCCCAAACAGCACATGACGCAAAGAAAAATGAAAGAAAAAAGAGGTGCAAGATGGAATTGTCCTTGGGCCCTCCCACCCACCCTTATGTTGTATAAACAGGACATGCACACTTTAACCAACCCATCATTTCAGTGACAGGGTCTGCCACACGACTGTGACTGAAATGACGGGTTGGTTTGGACCCCCACCAAAAAAGAAGCAATTAATCTCTCCTTGCACAAACTGGCTCTACAGAGGCAAGATGTCCACCTCATCATCATCCTCCGATATATCACCGTGTACATCCCCCTCCTCACAGATTATCAATTCGTCCCCACTGGAATCCACCATCTCAGCTCCCTGTGTACTTTGTGGAGGCAATTGCTGCTGGTCAATGTCTCCACGGAGGAATTGATTATAATTAATTTTAATGAACATCATCTTCTCCACATTTTCTGGATGTAACCTCGTACGCCGATTGCTGACAAGGTGAGCGGCGGCACTAAACACTCTTTCGGAGTACACACTGGAGGGAGGGCAACTTAGGTAGAATAAAGCCAGTTTGTGCAAGGGCCTCCAAATTGCCTCTTTTTCCTGCCAGTATAAGTACGGACTGTGTGACGTGCCTACTTGGATGCGGTCACTCATATAATCCTCCACCATTCTTTCAATGGGGAGAGAATCATATGCAGTGACAGTAGACGACATGTCCGTAATCGTTGTCAGGTCCTTCAGTCCGGACCAGATGTCAGCATCAGCAGTCGCTCCAGACTGCCCTGCATCACCGCCAGCGGGTGGGCTCGGAATTCTGAGCCTTTTCCTCGCACCCCCAGTTGTGGGAGAATGTGAAGGAGGAGATGTTGACAGGTCGCGTTCCGCTTGACTTGGCAATTTTGTCACCAGCAGTTCTTTGAACCCCAGCAGACTTGTTTCTGCCGGAAAGAGAGATCCAAGGTAGGTTTTAAATCTAGGATCGAGCACGGTGGCCAAAATGTAGTGCTCTGATTTCAACAGATTGACCACCCGTGAATCCTTGTTAAGCGAATTAAGTGCTCCATCCACAAGTCCCACATGCCTAGCGGAATCGCTCTGTGTTAGCTCCTCCTTCAATGTCTCCAGCTTCTTCTGCAAAAGCCTGATGAGGGGAATGACCTGACTCAGGCTGGCAGTGTCTGAACTGACTTCACGTGTGGCAAGTTCAAAAGGTTGCAGAACCTTGCACAACGTTGAAATCATTCTCCACTGCGCTTGAGACAGGTGCATTCCACCTCCTATATCGTGCTCAGTTGTATAGGCTTGAATGGCCTTTTGCTGCTCCTCCAACCTCTGAAGCATATAGAGGGTTGAATTCCACCTCGTTACCACTTCTTGCTTCAGATGATGGCAGGGCAGGTTCAGGCGTTTTTGGTGGTGCTCCAGTCTTCTGTACGTGGTGCCTGTACGCCGAAAGTGTCCTGCAATTCTTCTGGCCACCGACAGCATCTCTTGCATGCCCCTCTCGTTTTTTAAATAATTCTGCACCACCAAATTCAAGGTATGTGCAAAACATGGGACGTGCTGGAATTTGCCCAGATTTAATGCACACACAATATTGCTGGCGTTGTCCGATGCCACAAATCCACAGGAGAGTCCAATTGGGGTAAGCCATTCTGCGATGATCTTCCTCAGTTGCCGTAAGAGGTTTTTAGCTGTGTGCGTATTCTGGAAAGCGGTGATACAAAGCGTAGCCTGCCTAGGAAAGAGTTGGCGTTTGCGAGATGCTGCTACTGGTGCCGCCGCTGCTGTTCTTGCGGCGGGAGTCCATACATCTACCCAGTGGGCTGTCACAGTCATATAGTCCTGAGCCTGCCCTGCTCCACTTGTCCACATGTCCGTGGTTAAGTGGACATTGGGTACAACTGCATTTTTTAGGACACTGGTGAGTCTTTTTCTGAAGTCTGTGTACATTTTCGGTATCGCCTGCCTAGAGAAATGGAACCTAGATGGTATTTGGTACCGGGGACACAGTACCTCCAACAAGTCTCTAGTTTGCTCTGCAGTAATGATGGATACCGGAACCACGTTTCTCACCGCCCAGGATGCCAAGGCCTCAGTTATCCGCTTTGCAGCAGGATGACTGCTGTGATATTTCATCTTCCTCGCAAAGGACTGTTGGACAGTCAATTGCTTGGTGGAAGTAGTAAAAGTGGTCTTACGAGTACGACTTCCCCTCTGGGATGACCATCGACTCCCAGCAGCAACAACAGCAGCGCCAGCAGCAGTAGGCGTTACACGCAAGGATGCATCGGAGGAATCCCAGGCAGGAGAGGACTCGTCAGAATTGCCAGTGACATGGCCTGCAGGACTATTGGCATTCCTGGGGAAGGAGGAAATTGACACTGAGGGAGTTGGTTGGGTGGTTTGCGTGAGCTTGGTTACAAGAGGAAGGGATTTACTGGTCAGTGGACTGCTTCCGCTGTCACCCAAAGTTTTTGAACTTGTCACTGACTTATGATGAATGCGCTGCAGGTGACGTATAAGGGAGGATGTTCCGAGGTGGTTAACGTCCTTACCCCTACTTATTACAGCTTGACAAAGGCAACACACAGCTTGACAAATGTTGTCCGCATTTCTGTTGAAATACTTCCACACCGAAGAGCTGATTTTTTTGGTATTTTCACCAGGCATGTCAATGGCCCTATTCCTCCCACGGACAACAGGTGTCTCCCCGGGTGCCTGACTTAAACAAACCACCTCACCATCAGAATCCTCCTGGTCAATTTCCTCCCAGCGCCAGCAACACCCATATCCTCCTCATCCTGGTGTACTTCAACACTGACATCTTCAATCTGACTATCAGGAACTGGACTGCGGGTGCTCCTTCCAGCACTTGCAGGGGGCGTGCAAATGGTGGAAGGCGCATGCTCTTCACGTCCAGTGTTGGGAAGGTCAGGCATCGCAAACAACACAATTGGACTCTCCTTGTGGATTTGTGATTTCGAAGAACGCACAGTTCTTTGCTGTGCTTTTGCCAGCTTGAGTCTTTTAATTTTTCTAGCGAGAGGCTGAGTGCTTCCATCCTCATGTGAACCTGAACCACTAGCCATGAACATAGGCCAGGGCCTCAGCCGTTCCTTGCCACTCCGTAAATGGCATATTGGCAAGTTTACGCTTCTCCTCTGACAATTTTATTTTAGATTTTTGAGTCCTTTTTTTACTGATATTTGGTGTTTTGGATTTTACATGCTCTGTACTATGACATTGGGCATCGGCCTTGGCAGACGACGTTGCTGGCATTTCATCGTCTCGGCCATGACTAGTGGCAGCAGCTTCAGCACGAGGTGGAAGTCGATCTTGATCTTTCCCTATTTTTGGAACCTCAACATGTTTGTTCTCCATATTTTAATAGGCACAACTAAAAGGCACCTCAGGTAAACAATGGAGATGGATGGATACTAGTATACTTATGGATGGACGAGCGACTGTCGACACAGAGGTAGCTACAGCCGTGGACTACCGTACTGCGTCTGCTGCTAATATAGACTGGATGATAATGAGATATAAAATATATATATATCACTACTGCAGCCGGACAGGTATATATTATATAATGACGGACCTGCTGGACACTGTCAGCTCAGCACTGCAGACTCCTAAAGTAAGCTACTAGTAGTATCAAGAAGATAGAAAAAAAAAAACACCACAGGTAGTTGGTATACAATTATGGATGGACGAGCGACTGCCGACACAGAGGTAGCTACAGCCGTGGACTACCGTACTGCGTCTGCTGCTAATATAGACTGGATGATAATGATATAAAAAATATATATATATCACTACTGCAGCCGGACAGGTATATATTATATAATGACGGACCTGCTGGACACTGTCAGCTCAGCACTGCAGACTCCTAAAGTAAGCTACTAGTATCAAGAAGATAGAAAAAAAAAAAAACACCACGGGTAGGTGGTATACAATTATGGATGGACGAGCGACTGCCGACACAGAGGTAGCTACAGCCGTGGACTACCGTACTGCGTCTGCTGCTAATATAGACTGGATGATAATGAGATATAAAATATATATATATCACTACTGCAGCCGGACAGGTATATATTATATAATGACGGACCTGCTGGACACTGTCAGCTCAGTACTGCAGACTCCTAAAGTAAGCTACTAGTATCAAGAAGATAGGGAAAAAAAAAACACCACGGGTAGGTGGTATACAATTATGGATGGACGAGCGACTGCCGACACAGAGGTAGCTACAGCCGTGGACTACCGTACTGCGTCTGCTGCTAATATAGACTGGATGATAATGAGATATAAAATATATATATATCACTACTGCAGCCGGACAGGTATATATTATATAATGACGGACCTGCTGGACACTGTCAGCTCAGCACTGCAGACTCCTAAAGTAAGCTACTAGTAGTATCAAGAAGATAGAAAAAAAAAAACACCACAGGTAGTTGGTATACAATTATGGATGGACGAGCGACTGCCGACACAGAGGTAGCTACAGCCGTGGACTACCGTACTGCGTCTGCTGCTAATATAGACTGGATGATAATGATATAAAAAATATATATATATCACTACTGCAGCCGGACAGGTATATATTATATAATGACGGACCTGCTGGACACTGTCAGCTCAGCACTGCAGACTCCTAAAGTAAGCTACTAGTGTCAAGAAGATAGAAAAAAAAAAAAACACCACGGGTAGGTGGTATACAATTATGGATGGACGAGCGACTGCCGACACAGAGGTAGCTACAGCCGTGGACTACCGTACTGCGTCTGCTGCTAATATAGACTGGATGATAATGAGATATAAAATATATATATATCACTACTGCAGCCGGACAGGTATATATTATATAATGACGGACCTGCTGGACACTGTCAGCTCAGTACTGCAGACTCCTAAAGTAAGCTACTAGTATCAAGAAGATAGAAAAAAAAAAAACACCACGGGTAGGTGGTATACAATTATGGATGGACGAGCGACTGCCGACACAGAGGTAGCTACAGCCGTGGACTACCGTACTGCGTCTGCTGCTAATATAGACTGGATGATAATGATATAAAAAATATATATATATCACTACTGCAGCCGGACAGATATATATTATATAATGACGGACCTGCTGGACACTGTCAGCTCAGCACTGCAGACTCCTAAAGTAAGCTACTAGTATCAAGAAGATAGAAAAAAAAAAAAAACACCACGGGTAGGTGGTATACAATTATGGATGGACGAGCGACTGCCGACACAGAGGTAGCTACAGCCGTGGACTACCGTACTGCGTCTGCTGCAGTGCTAATTTAGACTGGATGATAATGATATAAAAAAAATATATATATCACTACTGCAGCCGGACAGGTATATATTATATAATGACGGACCTGCTGGACACTGTCAGCAGAATGCGTTTATAGAATAAAAACACCACACGACGAGTGTTTAACTTTTTCAGGCAGACAATCACAATATACTGGTGGTCAGTGGTCACTGGTCAGTCACACTGGCAGTGGCACTCTGGCAGCAAAAGTGTGCACTGTTAAAATATGTACTCCTGCTATAACTGCTCCCCAGTCTTCCCCACAATTAAGCTGTGTGAGCAGTGAGCACTCAGCACAGTCAGATATACAGTATTACATAGATGATGCAGCACACTGAGGCTGAGCACAGATATGGTATGTGACTGTGTCACACTGTGTATCGTTTTTTTTCAGGCAGAGAACGGATTAATTAAACTGGTGGTCACTGGTCACACTATCAGCAAGTAGTACTCCTAATATGCTCCCCAAAATTAGTAAATCAAGTGTCTCTACTACTCTCTAGTCTACTCTAAACGGAGAGGACGCCAGCCACGTCCTCTCCCTATCAATCTCAATGCACGTGTGAAAATGGCGGCGACGCGCGGCTCCTTATATAGAATCCGAGTCTCGCGATAGAATACGAGCCTCGCGAGAATCCGACAGCGGGATGATGACGTTCGGGCGCGCTCGGGTTAACCGAGCAAGGCGGGAAGATCTGAGTCTGCCTCGGACCCGTGTAAAAAGCGTGAAGTTCGGGGGGGTTCGGTTTCCGAGAAACTGAACCCGCTCATCACTAATATATATATATATATTGGTGATCACTTGATAATATAGTAAATATTTTTTAAATTGTTATATTTTATGTATATTATATGACTATATACAGTATGTGTTGTTTGCTAAATAAATATATTATATTCATTCAATTAGACTGGACAGCGCCTCCTGTTAAAACCTTGGTTTTAAATTTGTATTTTTACTCTTTTAAAACGGCTTTTTTTTTACGATTTCTATGCTTTTCCACAGTGTTTGGCTATTGTTGGCAGTGATTGAGAATACAAATGCTTAGTAAATTACCGAGTTGTATCAAATAACAGGCGTGTTTGACCGATGGTCTATTCATTCGTATTTGTGAACTCAGCCGGGGAAAAAAATACGAATAGCCCCAACACTGCCAAGATATGTGTTTAGTAAATTCCCGAGATGACACTTTGAAAAAAAAAAAAACTCTGACAAAATTGGGACCTTAGTAAATATACCCCAAAGTTCCAACCAATCAGTTCCTAACTGCCCTGTTACAGGTTGTGATTGAAAAATGACAGTTAGGAGCTGAGTGATTGGTAGTTTATCTCTCTCCACTTTATCACTCTTTAAGGCATATTACATCTGCCCCAAAATGAGGAATGGCAAGTTACAAGAATGCCTGAACAAAAGTGGAAGATGTCACCTCTGTGAGTTGGCCTGTGCTGCTGCAAAATTTGATTCACATGAAATTCAACAACTCCAGTCTCCTCTACCACAAAGTTATATTTTATAAGCAGCTATATTAGGATTGTGTTTGGATGTCAAGACAATTTAAAACTTTTGCTAAGAATCAAATGAGCCACAGCAAGGAACCTTTCATGGTTCGGTTTTTAGGAGGACAGAGATAACACTAAAGGACAAATCTGAAAAGAGGGCTCTGCCTGAACAAACAAGGGAAATTGCGCAACACAATGGATGTCAGCAAGTGAGAGAAGGGTAAGTGTACGAGATGAGTAGCACATGCCTGGCAGGAGTAGGTATACATAAACTAGGACAGTGGGTATGCGGTTGTTAGGTCAACCATACTTAGGCTGACAGTAAATAGACTGACTACTATTGGTCGACATGCATTAAGTCAACATGGCTCAAAGGTTGACGTTGACAAAAGGTCGACATGACAAAGGTTAACACAGGAAAAGATCAACATGAGTTTTCACTTTTTTCCCATTTTTAAACTTTTTCATGCTTTATAATCCATGTGGACTACGATTGGGAATAGTAACCTGTGTCGAGCATAGCTGTAGCAGAGCGAGACACCTTGCCCAAAGCATGGCGAGCAAAGCGGTGCACTAATTGGGGTTCCCGCTGATTTTACGGAGAAAACAACACCAAAATAAGTTAAAAAAAACTCATGATGACCTTTTCCTGTGTTTACCTTTTTCATATCAATCTTCAGTCTATGTCGACCTTTTTCCTGTGTCGACCTAGTGCATGTCGAGCAAAAGTGGTCGACCTAGTGACTGTCGACTTAGACAGGGTCAACCCAATGATCCACACCCCTGATTGTGTCCCTGTCCAAAGTCATGTGGTTTTTTTTAGGGATGAGCGGGTTCGATTCTCTGAGAACCGAACCCACCCGAACTTTGAGGTCCGAGCACGGATCCAAGTCAGGCTCGGTTTTTCGCGCCTAACTCAGATCCAAAAATTAAGCAAAACATTATCATCCCACTGTCGGATCTCGCAGGGTTTTGGATTCTATATATAGTCCTGGTGATCGGCAGCATCTTCACTCCGGACTTGGAGACTGCACAGTAAGGATCTGTTCCTTCTGTGCTGTATTCTGTGCTGTATTCTGTGCTGTAATGGGATAGGCAGGTTAGGGAAGGAGGGCAGGAGAGAGCAGAGGGGTTGCAGCAGGAGAGCTGATTTAACCTGGGGTGCTGCTTGTGTAAGTGTGCTGTGACTGTCACTGTGTTCCACAGCAAAAAAAATATTTCTATTGATGCATCCCTCTGACTACTAGTACAGCGGCTGCTGTACACTACTGCTATATATGCTCTGTGTGTGATCCAGAGCCAAAAATATATTCTATTGGTGCGTCAATCAGTGACGACTAGTACTGCGGCTACCGTACACTACTGCTATATACCTGTGTGTGATCCAAAACCTAAAATATATTTCTAAAATAGATGTATTTGAAAGGGCTGCTCAGTCTACTGTATCTGAAAGGGGTGATCTGTCCTTCCATCCAGGGGCTCCACCCCAGTGTAAAAATAAATTAATAAAAGTTTAAACAAAATGCCTAAAATTATAATTATAAAAAAATATATCTCTTTTTTTGTTTGTGCTGTACCCCAATGTACTATACAATTTTTATTTTATTTTCATAAGTACTGTGACACTGCCAGTAAGACCGCAGTATACTATTTCCTACTCATAAACGCATTGTGCAATGCTGTCGGTGTAGTCAACTGCAATGTGTAATTATTATATTTCTGATTCATTTGTGTGACACTGTAACCGTTGGTGTGTCATATAAAAAATACTTCTACATATTTTTGACTCACGTGTGTGACACTGTAACCACAGTGTGTGATATAAAAAATAATATATATATTTTGATTTCAATTAATATTTTGTGCTGTGTCATCTCCGTATACATCCAGGGACTGCAGCTGCTCTGTCCATCTAGGGGACTTCTGTCAGTCCACCCAAAATAAAATACATATTTTTTTTATATTTTGTGCTGTATCCTCTCAGAATACATCCAGGCGTGCTCCGTCCATTTCAGGGTGTGGTGCCTGTAGCTCATATTCTTATCATAACTTATTGTCCTATTCTCATTAGTGATGAGCGGGTTCGGTTCCTCGGAAACCGAACCCCCCCCCCCGAACTTCACCCATTCCACACGGGTCCGAGGCATACTCGGATTCTCCCGTATGGCTCGGTTAATCCGAGCGCGCCCGAACGTCATCATCCCGCTGTCGGATTCTCGCGAGATTCGGATTCTATATAAGGAGCCGCGCGTCGCCGCCATTTTCACTCGTGCATTGGAAATGTTAGGGAGAGGACGTGGCTGGCGTCCTCTCCGTTTGTGCTTATTGCTTAATTGTGGGGACTGGGGAGCAGCTGTATTATAAAGGAGGAGTACAGTGCAGAGTTTTGCTGATCAGTGACCACCAGTTTTATCCGTTCTCTGCCTGAAAAACGCTCCATATCTGTGCTCAGTGTGCTGCATATATCTGTGCTCACACTGCTTTATTGTGGGGACTGGGGACCAGCAGTATTATATAGGAGGAGTACAGTGCAGAGTTTTGCTGACCAGTGACCACCAGTATACGTTGTCTGCCTGAAAAACGCTCCATATCTGTGGTCAGTGTGCTGCATATATCTGTGCTCACACTGCTTCATTGTGGGTACTGGGGACCACCAGTATATTATATAGGAGGAGTACAGTGCAGAGTTTTGCTGATCAGTGACCACCAGTATATATAGCAGTACGGTACGGAAGGCTACTGCTCTACCCACCTCTGTGTCATCAAGTATACTATCCATCTAGATTCTATACCTGTGGTGCATTTTAGTTTTGCAGTTTGCTGACAGTGACCACCAGTATATATAGCAGTACGGTATGGAAGGCCACTGCTCTACCTACCTCTGTGTCATCAAGTATACTATCCATCTAGATTCTATACCTGTGGTGCATTTTAGTTTTGCAGTTTGCTGACAGTGACCACCAGTATATATAGCAGTACGGTACGGAAGGCCACTGTTATACCTACCTCTGTGTCGTCAAGTATACTATCCATCCATACCTGTGGTGCATTTCAGTTGTGCGCAGTATATATAGTAGTAGGCCATTGCTATTGATACTGGCATATAATTCCACACATTAAAAAATGGAGAACAAAAATGTGGAGGTTAAAATAGGGAAAGATCAAGATCCACTTCCACCTCGTGCTGAAGCTGCTGCCACTAGTCATGGCCAAGACGATGAAATGCCATCAACGTTGTCTGCCAAGGCCGATGCCCAATATCATAGTAGAGAGCATGTAAAATCCAAAAAACAAAAGTTCAGTTAAATGACCCAAAAATCAAAATTAAAAGCGTCTGATGAGAAGCGTAAACTTGCCAATATGCCATTTACGACACGGAGTGGCAAGGAACGGCTGAGGCCTTGGCCTATGTTCATGGCTAGTGGTTCAGATTCACATGAGGATGGAAGCACTCATCCTCTCGCTAGAAAACTCCTAGATGGGCCAGGTGTTTGTGTCGGCCACTTGGGTCGCTTAGCTTAGTCACACAGCTACCTCATTGCACCTCTTTTTTTCTTTGCATCATGTGCTGTTTGGGGACTAGTTTTTAAATCTGCCATCCTGTCTGACACTGCAGTGCCACTCCTAGATGGGCCAGGTGTTTGTGTTGGCCATTTGTGTCGCTTTGCTTAGTCACACAGCTACCTCATTGAATGTTATTGAGGTTAATAATACTGTGGGAACAAAAACACCCCCAAATTATGTTATTTTAGCTGTTTTGATGATTTTTTTCGAAAAAATCCAGATCCAAAACCAAAACCCGCAAAGGTGGTTTTGGCAAAACCAATCCAGATCCAAAACACGAAAGGAGATCCAGATCCAAAACCAAAACACAAAACCCGAAAAATGGCCTGGTGCACACCCATAGTTTTTTACCTGGATAAAGTTAATGAAACCCAGCATGATGGGACAGCAGAACTAATTCTTAAGCTTAACTGGTACAATCCAATACGTTGATTGGAATTGACATGTAAAGATTTGTTACCAGATGGTAAGTATAGGAATAATCTATGGATCATTTCTAAGCATATGTGATGTGTCCACAACAATTATACTCCTATAAAAGAGTTTCTGATTCCTTAATGTATACATTCAGATTGACTTAATATCATAACTTCTTATCAAAATACTTCCACTTACAGATGTGTCCTCTTACATCTTTGCTCCCCACGCTACAAGTCGAACTACACATGACGCATGAGTGCTGTGTGACTCTGTAGAGCCGGTGTCTTTTTCCCGTGAAAATGCATCTTTGACGTAAAGTTATGCAATAGGACACTCAAGCAACTTCTGCTGATTAAAATGATATGCAACATGCCTATATTCTGTGCATTCTGTTTCTATTATTACCACTGCAGTTTTATATATTTTAATATCCTATGCTGTACGGTAGAACCTTTGTATCAACTGGTAACATACCATAAATAGTTACTTACTTTCTTACTGTTAACATTCATCACTGTACTAAGCAAGGACCCCTGTAATACTGTACAGTGGGGGGGGAGGGGGGTATTCAGTAGGCAACGCTACTGAGAAGCGATCGCATCTCCCCGCCATCTCCTGCAGTTCACACGCGCAGGCCGAGGAGATGTGAACGCCTCTGCCTTATTGACAGGCAGAGGTGTTCGTGGAGCGGTGATGCTGTGTTGGGATGGAGTGGCGGCAAAAACGGGGGTGGGTTCAGGGCAGCTGCGTGAAATCACATACGGCCGTTGTGACTCTGATAATAGCCGCCCTGCATCTGCCTTCACAGCCTGGCTGCGGAGGCAGGGGGGCATCCACAAATCAGACCTGTGCTGGGCGGCCCCCAGTATGCGATCACAGCCATTTGCAGTTTTGCTAAAATAGCAAAATTGCAACTGAAACTGAATGAGGGCCAATACATCATTCAACCATACAACATATAATACAGTGTATTTTTGCTTTCTCAATACTATTTCCTTTATTGCTTCATCTCTTTGCATTGCAGTCTAACGGTTGCATTAACTGCAAGATTTGTCTACTCTATAAGACTTTTAGCTCATTTAGGGTTTATCACGATTTATCATCATCCGCATCTGAGGATCCTGATGTGAGGTGATAACATCAGCCCAATCCGCATTTTGATAATTGATCCCATAGCTTGAATGTATCAATTATCGCATGCAGGACAGAGCTTGCAAGAAAGCTCTGTCCCTGAGATGTTATACCGCAGCCTTTTCAGGATATTTTTCTTGAATAATACCTCAAGTAATGGCTGTGCATGCCCCACCGACACCACCGCTACCGCCACCTGGTGCTCACCCCCATTGTTACTACCCCCCACCACACTACCCCTCCTTTCCCCACATACTTATATGGCGATCGTGCTCCAGTGCATTCCTCTGGCTTTGGTCATGTGATCGCCAGCTTCCTGCAGGGTGACTCGGTCATCTGATGCTGTAAACTGCTGTAAATGCCAGTTTACAGCAGATGAACAGGGTCAGAGTGCAAGAGCACCGATCACCTGCGTGAAGCTTTAAGTATAATTGTTATTATTATTTTTTTTATTAAAACAAGTGACACAGCTTATATTACAGTATATTTTATTTGCTGTGATGAGTTACATACTGGTTGGTGCTGGTATGTAATGAAGTCCGAGTTCAGCAGTCGTGCAGGATGCTGGCCAAACTCTAACTTTTTTTAAGCTGCAATCATTTACAAGGCTA
The DNA here is from genome assembly GCF_028390025.1 of Pseudophryne corroboree. Classification (NCBI taxonomy): domain Eukaryota; kingdom Metazoa; phylum Chordata; class Amphibia; order Anura; family Myobatrachidae; genus Pseudophryne; species Pseudophryne corroboree. Next base: position 290,376,856 of record NC_086444.1, on the reverse strand, counting down.
AATTATGCATTGTACATGATTGCCCCTTCAAAAAAACAACCGAGTTCAGCCGGCATCCCACACGACCACCTAACTCAGATTTCATTACATACTGGCATGGGTGTCTGTCTGTACTACAAAATATGTCTTATTTTTAACCAAATCCTGACATTTGTCAAGGCATCTTTACCATTTGTGAGGCCACAGTTAGCAGAGGTAGGGACGTTAACCATGCAAATTATTTATCAAATGCTGAAAAATCCTGTAAAATAATAAAAGGCAGTCCAGCATTAGCTATTGTACCATAAATAATTGGCTAATTTCAAAAAATGTGGAAAAAACTGATGTTCATTCAAATTAATTAAAAATTCTATGAGGAAGACCTGTGCTGCCAATTACAACAAACATAACCTTCTTCTGTAATTGTAGATTCCAGTGAGGATAAGCTAATATTGTGCGATGATGACGATGATAATAAGAATGAGGAGGAGGTTGATGATGAGGATGAAGATGAGTCTGACATGTTCCAAATGTAACAATGAATAACAATACTGTTAGCTGCCTTTAGCCCATTGGTAGCTTGTTTTGTGGGGGCCCAAACAAACCAAGCAATTCAGCCACAAAAGTGGCAGTCCCTGTCGTTGAAATGCTTGGTTTGTTAAACTGTGCATGTCCTTTTAATATACAACATAAGGTTGGCTATAAGGACCCAAGGACAATTCCATCATACGCCACTTTTCTTTTCATAATGGGCTGTATATTTTGGGAGCATTGCTGATAGTCTTCCATCTCTCGCAAGTTGATTCTTTACCAGCTCATGCTTCGGTCTTATTATTGATTATTGCTCTAATTCACAGGTTCTCAAACTCGGTCCTCAGGACCCCACACAGTGCATGTTTTGCAGGTCTCCTCACAGAATCACAAGTGAAATAATTAGCTCCACCTGTGTACCTTTTAAAATGTGTCAGTGAGTAATTAATTCACCTGTGCACCTGCTGGGTTACCTGCAAAACATGCACTGTATGAGGTCCCGAGGACCGAGTTTGAGAACCACTGCTCTAATTCAATAGAAATGTAAGATATATTTTTAACCTGAAAAATGTGGTGCCTAAGCAAAAATAAAATAAAAACTTAACAATTACAAATCATATTTTGTATTATTCACTAATATGCGCTCCAACTTATTCACAACAGTCGACAGAATGCTTGCAATCTTGTAGATCATGGATAAGTAGAACAGCTCTTTGCTTATGGACTAGATTTAGGAGAAAATACATGGTATTATATTATCCCTCATACTCAGATTCTCTAGTGCACCTCATAAATATACTACAGGGGAGTGTTACCCAATTAGGGTATAGGGGAGGAGGAGCAGTATGACAAGCAGGTCAGCCTCCTAATATTTATTAGTGTGTAAGATAGGCTGATTTGGAGTTTGCAGCTCTGCAGTGCAATTATTTATTTTCTCTTTGAACACTTGTCGGGGATCCTTGGGTATCAATATTGTATTATTCTTTAATTTAACTTTTCGAAACTAATTAATCAATTTCAGTCGATAATCAATCAAACAGTCAATCAATCAATCAATGTTTTACCTGCCTGACGCTACATACTCCAACTCCATTTTCCTTTACTACATTGGGGCCATTTCTTGATTAATGAAAACATTCTTTCGTATCGTTTATTAAACTGCCATCCTGTCTGCCACTGCTGTGCCACAATGCTTTACAGATGTTCTGTATTCTGTTACAGTAATTGCCGTGTGTTTGTGCAGCTGCTCAGTAGCTTAGTTTAGCCAGCAAGCCTTCGGCCAATATTAGTGAACAATATTGAAAGCTGTAAGGTGGTCAAAATTAAGTGGAAATACTGAAAATTAATGTTATTGAGATTATTAATACTGTAGGGACAGAAATAGGTCCACATTACATGATTTTAGCAGTTTTTATACATTTTTAAGAAACCCAATAAAACACTGAGGGTGGTTTTGGCAAAACCAAAATACGTAGGGTCTCTTTTTGAGTTTAACAGTTCTCCCCACATACTGGAGTCTCCATGGGCATTATATCAAATATATAACCACACGCTGTCACGTAATTTGTTGTTTGGTTTTGTATACTTCTTTTATGGTGTTAGATCTGAATTCTCCTAGGCTTTTGGTGGTTGTATGTCCTAATTTACAGTTGTTGCAGGTTCTACAGTAGTAGTTTTCCTTGTAAGGTAGTATTTGTCAATGTTAGTAGTACCTTTATGTTTTCTCTTAAATGGTTCTTAGGCCCAGATTTATCAACCCTTGGAGAGAGATAAATTGCACGGTGAAAAAGTACCAACCAATCTGCTCCTAACTGCCATGATACAGGCTGTGTTTGAAAAATGACAGTTAGGAGCTGGTTTGTTATTACTAGTGATGTGCACCGGACATTTTTCGGGTTTTGTGTTTTGGTTTTGGATTCAGTTCCGTGGCCGTGTTTTGGATTCGGACGCGTTTTGGCAAAACCTCCCTGAAATTTTTTTGTCTGATTCGGGTGTGTTTTGGATTCGGGTGTTTTTTTACAAAAAACCCTCAAAAACAGCTTAATCATAGAATTTGGGGGTAATTTTGACCACATAGTATTATTAACCTCAATAACCATAATTAACACTCATTTCTAGTCTATTCTGAACACCTCACAATATTATTTTTAGTCCTACAAATTTGCACCGAGGTCGCTGAATGAAAGGAAAAAAGAGGTGCACCAAGGTTGCTGGATGGTTAAGCTAAGCGACCCAAGTGGCCGACACAAACAACTGGCCCATCTAGGAGTGTTACTGCAGTGTCAGACAGGAGGGCAGATTTAAAAAATAGTCCCCAAACAGCACATGATGCAAAGAAAAAAAGAGGTGCAATAAGGTAGCTGTGTGGCTAAGCTAAGCGACCCAAGTGGCCGATACACACACCTGGCCCATCTAGGAGTGGCACTGCAGTGTCAGACAGGATGGCAGATTTAAAAAATAGTCCCCAAACAGCAAATGATGCAAAGATAAATGAAAGAAAAAAAGAGGGGAAAGATGGAATTGTCCTTGGGCCCTTCCACCCACCCTTATGTTGTATAAACAGGACATGCACACTTTAACAAACCCATCATTTCAGCAACAGGGTCTCCCACACGCCTGTGACTGAAATGACTGGTTGGTTTGGGCCCCCACCAAAAAAGAATTAATCAATCTCTCCTTGCACAAACTGGCTCTAAAGAGGCAAGATGTCCACCTCCTCCTCATCGTCCGATTCCTCACCCCTTTCACTGTGTACATTCCCCTCCTCACAGATTATTAATTCGTCCCCACTGGAATCCACCATCTCAGGTCCCTGTGTACTTTCTGGAGGCAATTGCTGGTGAATGTCTCCACGGAGGAATTGATTATAATTCATTTTGATGAACATCATCTTCTCCACATTTTCTGGAAGTAACCTCGTACGCCGATTGCTGACAAGGTGAGCGGCTGCACTAAACACTCTTTCGGAGTACACACTGGACTGGGGGCAACATAGGTAAAATAAAGCCAGTTTGTGCAAGGGCCTCCAAATTGCCTCTTTTCCTGCCAGTATACGTCACTCATATAATCCTCCACCATTCTTTCAATGGTGACAGAATCATATGCAGTGACAGTAGACGACATGTCAGTAATCGTTGGCAGGTCCTTCAGTCCGGACCAGATGTGAGCACTCGCTCCAGACTGCCCTGCATCACCGCCAGCGGGTGGGCTCGGAATTCTTAGCCTTTTCCTCGCAGCCCCAGTTGCGGGAGAATGTGAAGGAGGAGCTGTTGATGGGTTACGTTCCGCTTGACTTGACAATTTTCTCACCAGCAGGTCTTTGAACCTCTGCAGACTTGTGTCTGCCGGAAAGAGAGATCCAACGTAGGTTTTAAATCTAGGATCGAGCACGGTGGCCAAAATGTAGTGCTCTGATTTCAACAGATTGACCACCCATGAATCCTGGTTAAGCGAATTAAGGGCTCCATCCACAAGTCCCACATGCCTAGCGGAATCGCTCTGTTTTAGCTCCTCCTTCAATCTCTCCAGCTTCTTCTGCAAAGCCTGATGAGGGGAATGACCTGACTCAGGCTGGCAGTGTCTGAACTGACTTCACATGTGACAAGTTCAAAGGGTTGCAGAACATTGCACAATGTCGAAATCATTCTCCACTGTGCTTGAGTCAGGTGCATTCCCCCTCCTTTGCCTATATCGTAGGTAGCTGTATAGGCTTAAATGGCCTTTTGCCGCTCCTCGATCCTCTGAAGCATATAGAATGTTGCCACCTCTTGCTTCAGATGATGGCGGGGCAGGTTCAGGAGTGTTTGCTGGTGCTCCAGTCTTTGGCACGCGGTGGCTGAATGCCAAAAGTGGTCCGCAATTCTTCGGGCCACCGACAGCATCTCTTGCACGCCCCTGTTGTTTTTTAAATAATTCTGCACCACCAAATTCAATGTATGTGCAAAACATGGGACGTGCTGGAATTTGCCCACATGTAATGCACGCACAATATTGGTGGCGTTGTCCGATGTCACAAATCCCCAGGAGAGTCCAATTGGGGTAAGCCATTCTGCGATGATGTTCCTCAGTTTCTGTAAGAGGTTGTCAGCTGTGTGCCTCTTCTGGAAAGCGGTGATACAAAGCGTAGCCTGCCTAGGAATGAGTTGGCGTTTGCGAGATGCTGCTACTGGTGCCGCCGCTGCTGTTCTTGCTGCGGGAGGCAATACATCTACCTAGTGGGCTGTCACAGTCATATAGTCCTTAGTCTGCCCTGCTCCACTTGTCCACATGTCCGTGCTTAAGTGGACATTGGGTACAACTGCCTTTTTTAGGACACTGGTGACTCTTTTTCTGAGGTCTGTATACATTCTCGGTGTCGCCTGCCTAGAGAAATGGAACCTAGATGGTATTTGGTACCGGGGACACAGTACCTCAAGCAAATCTCTAGTTTCCTGTGAATTAACGGTGGATACCGGAAACACGTTTAACACCGCCCAGGCTACCAAGGCCTGAGTTATCCGCTTTGCAGCAGGATGACTGCTGTGATATTTCATCTTCCTCGCAAAGGACTGTTGGACAGTCAATTGCTTACTGGAAGTAGTACAAGTGGTCTTCCGACTTCCCCTCTGGGATGACGATCGACTCCCAGCAGCAACAACAGCAGCGCCAGCAGCAGTAGGCGTTACACTCAAGGATGCATCGGAGGAATCCCAGGCAGGAGAGCACTCAACAGACTTGACAGTGACATGGCCTGAAGGACTATTGGCATTCCTGTCTAAGGAGGAAATTGACACTGAGGGAGTTGGTGGTGTGGTTTGCAGGAGCTTGGTTACAAGAGGAAGGGATTTAGTTGTCAGTGGACTGCTTCAGCTGTCACCCAAAGTTTTTGAACTTGTCAATGACTTCTGATGAATGCGCTCCAGGTGACGTATAAGGGAGGATGTTCCGAGGTGGTTAACGTCCTTACCCCTACTTATTACAGCTTGACAAAGGCAACACGCGGCTTGACAAATGTTGTCCGCATTTCTGTTAAAATAATTCCACACCGTCGAGGCAATTTTTTTTGTAATTTGACCAGGCATGTCAATGACCATATTCGTCCAACGGATAACAGGTGTCTCCCCGGGTGCCTGACTTAAACAAACCACCTCACCATCAGAATCCTCCTTGTCAGTTTCCTCCTCAGCGCTAGCAACACCCATATCCTCATCCTGGTGTACTTCAACAGTGACATCTTCAATTTGACTATCAGGAACTGGACTGCGGGTGCTCCTTCCAGCACTTGCAGGGGGCGTGCAAATGGTGGAAGGTGCCACCTCTTCTCGTCCAGTGTTGGGAAGGTCAGGCATCGCAACCGACACAATTGGACTCTCCTTGTGGATTTGTGATTTAGAAGAACGCACAGTTCTTTGCTGTGCTTTTGCCAACTTAAGTCTTTTCATTTTTCTAGCGGGAGGATGAGTGCTTCTATCCTCATGTGAAGCTGACCCACTAGTCATGAGGAACATAGGAAAGGGCCTCAGCCATTCTTTGCCACTCCGTGTCGTAAATGGCATATTGGCAAGTTTACGCTTCTCCTCAGACGCTTTTAATTTAGATTTTTGGGTCATTTTACTGAACTTTTGTTTTTTGGATTTTACATGCTCTCTACTATGACATTGGGCATTGGCCTTGGCAGACGACGGTGATGGCATTTCATCGTCTCGGCCATGACTAGTGGCAGCAGCTTCAGCACGAGGTGGAAGTGGATCTTGATCTTTCCCTATTTTACCCTCCACATTTTTGTTCTCCATTTTTTAATGTGTGGAATTATATGCCAGTATCAATAGCAATGGCCTACTACTATATATACTGCACACAACTGAAATGCACCACAGGTATGGATGGATAGTATACTTGACAACACAGAGGTAGGTAGAGCAGTGGCCTACTGTACCGTACTGCTATATATTATAAACTGGTGGTCAGCAAACTGTGCAAAACTGAAATGCACCACAGGTATGGATGGATAGTATACTTGACGACACAGAGGTAGGTAGAGCAGTGGCCTTCTGTACCGTACTGCTATATATTATATACTGGTGGTCAGCAAACTGTGCAAAACTGAAATGCACCACAGGTATGGATGGATAGTATACTTGACGACACAGAGGTAGGTAGAGCAGTGGCCTACTGTACCGTACTGCTATATATTATATACTGGTGGTCAGCAAACTGTGCAAAACTGAAATGCACCACAGGTATGGATGGATAGTATACTTGACGACACAGAGGTAGGTATAGCAGTGGCCTTCTGTACCTTACTGCTATATATTATATACTGGTGGTCAGCAAACTGTGCAAAACTGAAATGCACCACAGGTATGGATGGATAGTATACTTGACGACACAGAGGTAGGTAGAGCAGTGGCCTACTGTACCGTACTGCTATATATTATATACTGGTGGTCAGCAAAATTATGCACTGTACTCCTACTATATACTAGTGATGTGCACCGGACATTTTTCGGGTTTGTGTTTTGGTTTTGGATTCGGTTCCGCGGCCGTGTTTTGGATTCGGACGCGTTTAGGCAAAACCTCACCGAAATTTTTTTGTCGGATTCGGGTGTGTTTTGGATTCGGGTGTTTTTTTAAAAAAACCCTAAAAAACAGCTTAAATCATAGAATTTGGGGGTCATTTTGATCCCATAGTATTATTAACCTCAATTACCATAATTTCCACTCATTTCCAGTCTATTCTGAACACCTCACAATATTATTTTTAGTCCTACAATTTGCACTGAGGTCGCTGGATGGCTAAGCTAAGCGACACAAGTTGCCGACACAAACACCTGGCCCATCAAGGAGTGGCACTGCAGTGTCAGGCAGGATGGCTCTTCAAAAAAATTGTCCACAAACAGCACATGATGCAAAGAAAAAAAGAGGCGCACCAAGGTCGCTGTGTGACTAAGCTAAGCAACACATGTGGCCGACACAAACACCTGGCCCATCTAGGAGTGGCACTGCAGTGTCAGGCAGGATGGCACTTCAAAAAAATTGTCCCCAAACAGCACATGATGCAAAGAAAAAAAGAGGCGCACCAAGGTCGCTGTGTGACTAAGCTAAGGGACACAAGTGGCCGACACAAACACCTGGCCCATCTAAGAGTGGCACTGCAGTGTCAGGCAGGATGGCACTTCAAAAAAATAGTCCACAAACAGCACATAATGCAAAGAAAAAAAGAGGCGCACCAAGGTCGCTGTGTGACTAAGCTAAGCGACACAAGTGGCCGACACAAACACCTGGCCCATCTAGGAGTGGCACTGCAGTGTCAGGCAGGATGGCACTTCAAAAAAATAGTCCCCAAACAGCACATGATGCAAAGAAAAAAAGAGGCGCACCAAGATCGCTGGTTGGCTAAGCTAAGCGACACAAGTGGCCGACACAAACACCTGGCCCATCTAGGAGTGGCACTGCAGTGTCAGGCAGGATGGCACTTCAAAAAAATTGTCCCCAAACAGCACATGATGCAAAGAAAAAAAGAGGCGCACCAAGGTCGCTGTGTGACTAAGCTAAGCGACACAAGTGGCCGACACAAACACCTGGCCCATCTAGGAGTGGCACTGCAGTGTCAGGCAGGATGGCACTTCAAAAATATTGTCCCCAAACAGCACATGATGCAAAGAAAAATGAAAGAAAAAAGAGGTGCAAGATGGAATTGTCCTTGGGCCCTCCCACCCACCCTTATGTTGTATAAACAGGACATGCACACTTTAACGAACCCATCATTTCAGTGACAGGGTCTGCCACACGACTGTGACTGAAATGACTGGTTGGTTTGGGCCCCCACCAAAAAAGAAGCAATCAATCTCTCCTTGCACAAACTGGCTCTACAGAGGCAAGATGTCCACCTCATCATCATCCTCCGATTCCTCACCCCTTTCACTGTGTACATCCCCCTCCTCACAGATTATTAATTCGTCCCCACTAGAATCCACCATCTCAGGTCCCCGTGTACTTTCTGGAGGCAATTGCTGCTGGTGAATGTCTCCACGGAGGAATTGATTATAATTCATTTTGATGAACATCATCTTCTCCACATTTTCTGGATGTAACCTCGTACGCCGATTGCTGACAAGGTGAGCGGCTGCACTAAACACTCTTTCGGAGTACACACTGGAGGGAGGGCAACTTATGTAGAATAAAGCCAGTTTGTGCAAGGGCCTCCAAATTGCCTCTTTTTCCTGCCAGTATACGTACGGACTGTCTGACGTGCCTACTTGGATGCGGTCACTCATATAATCCTCCACCATTCTTTCAATGGTGACAGAATCATATGCAGTGACAGTAGACGACATGTCAGTAATCGTTGGCAGGTACTTCAGTCCGGACCAGATGTCAGCACTCGCTCCAGACTGCCCTGCATCACCGCCAGCGGGTGGGCTCGGAATTCTTAGCCTTTTCCTCGCACCCCCAGTTGCGGGAGAATGTGAAGGAGGAGATGTTGACGGGTCACGTTCCGCTTGACTTGACAATTTTCTCACCAGCAGGTCTTTGAACCTCTGCAGACTTGTGTCTGCCGGAAAGAGAGATACAACGTAGGTTTTAAATCTAGGATCGAGCACGGTGGCCAAAATGTAGTGCTCTGATTTCAACAGATTGACCACCCGTAAATCCTGGTTAAGCGAATTAAGGGCTCCATCCACAAGTCCCACATGCCTAGCGGAATCGCTCTGTTTTAGCTCCTCCTTCAATCTCTCCAGCTTCTTCTGCAAAAGCCTGATGAGGGGAATGACCTGACTCAGGCTGGCAGTGTCTGAACTGACTTCACGTGTGGCAAGTTCAAAGGGTTGCAGAACCTTGCACAACGTTGAAATCATTCTCCACTGCGCTTGAGTCAGGTGCATTCCCCCTCCTTTGCCTATATCGTGGGCAGATGTATAGGCTTGAATGGCCTTTTGCTGCTCCTCCGTCCTCTGAAGCATATAGAGGGTTGAATTCCACCTTATTACCACCTCTTGCTTCAGATGATGGCAGGGCAGGTTCAGGAATGTTTGGTGGTGCTCCAGTCTTCTGTACGCGGTGCCTGAATGCCGAAAGTGGCCCACAATTCTTCGGGCCACCGACAGCATCTCTTGCACGCCCCTGTCGTTTTTTAAATAATTCTGCACCACCAATTTCAATGTATGTGCAAAACATGGGACGTGCTGGAATTTGCCCAGATGTAATGCACGCACAATATTGCTGGTGTTGTCCGATGTCACAAATCCCCATGAGAGTCCAATTGGGGTAAGTCATTCTGCGATGATCTTCCTCAGTTCCGTAAGAGGTTGTGAGCTGTGTGCCTCTTATGGAAAGCGGTGATACAAAGCGTAGCCTGCCTAGGAACGAGTTGGTGTTTGCGAGATGCTGCTACTGGTGCGCCGCTGCTGTTCTTGCTGCGGGAGGCAATACATCTACCCAGTGGGCTGTCACAGTCATATAGTCCTGAGTCTGCCCTGCTCCACTTGTCCACATGTCCGTGGTTAAGTGGACATTGGGTACAACTGCATTTTTTAGGACACTGGTGACTCTTTTTCTGAGGTCTGTGTACATTTTCGGTATCGCCTGCCTAGAGAAATGGAACCTAGATGGTATTTGGTACCGGGGACACAGTACCTCAATCAAATCTATAGTTGCCTCTGAATTAACGATGGATACCGGACACACGTTTCTCACCGCCCAGGCTGCCAAGGCCTAAGTTATCTGCTTTGCAGCAGGATGACTGCTGTGATATTTCATCTTCCTCGCAAAGGACTGTTGGACAGTCAATTGCTTACTGGAAGTAGTACAAGTGGTCTTCCGACTTCCCCTCTGGGATGACGATCGACTCCCAGCAGCAACAACAGCAGCGCCAGCAGCAGTAGGCGTTACACTCAAGGATGCATCGGAGGAATCCCAGGCAGGAGAGGACTCGTCAGACTTGAGAGTGACATGGCCTGCAGGACTATTGACTTTCCTGGGTAAGGAGGAAATTGACACTGAGGGAGTTGGTGGTGTGGTTTGCAGGAGCTTGGTTACAAGAGGAAGGGATTTAGTGGTCAGTGGACTGCTTCCGCTGTCATCCAAAGTTTTTGAACTTGTCACTGACTTATGATGAATGCGCTGCAGGTGACGTATAAGGGAGGATGTTCCGAGGTGGTTAACGTCCTTACCCCTACTTATTACAGCTTGACAAAGGCAACACACGGCTTGACACCTGTTGTCTGCATTTGTGTTGAAATAATTCCAAACCGAAGAGGTGATTTTTTTTTTGCATTTTGACCAGGCATGTCAATGGCCATATTTGTCCCACGGACAACAGGTGTCTCCCCGGGTGCCTGACTTAAACAAACCACCTCACCATCAGAATCCTCCTTGTCAATTTCCTCCCCAGCGCCAGCAACACCCATATCCTCATCCTGGTGTACTTCAAAACTGACATCTTCAATTTGACTATCAGGAACTGGACTGCGGGTGTTCCTTCCAGCACTTACAGGGGGCGTGCAAATGGTGGAAGGCGCAAGCTCTTACCGTCCAGTGTTGGGAAGGTCAGGCATCGCAACCGACACAATTGGACTCTCCTAGGGGATTTGTGATTTAGAAGAACGCACAGTTCTTTGCTGTGCTTTTGCCAGCTTAAGTCTTTTCATTTTTCTAGCGAGAGGATGAGTGTTTCCATCCTCATGTGAAGCTGAACCACTAGCCATGAACATAGGCCAGGGCCTCAGCCGTTCCTTGCCACTCCGTGTCGTAAATGGCATATTGGCAAGTTTACGCTTCTCCTCAGACGCTTTCAATTTAGATTTTTGGGTAATTTTACTGAACTTTTGTTTTTTGGATTTTACATGCTCTCTACTATGACATTGGGCATCGGCCTTGGCAGACGACGTTGATGGCATTTTATCGTCTCGGCCATGACTAGTGGCAGCAGCTTCAGCACGAGGTGGAAGTGGATCTTGATCTTTCCCTATTTTACCCTCCACATTTTTGTTCTCCATTTTTTAATGTGTGGAATTATATGCCAGTATCAATAGCAATGGCCTACTACTATATATACTGCGCACAACTAAAATGCACCACAGGTATAGAATGTAGATGGATAGTATACTTAATGACGACACAGAGGTAGGCACAGCAGTGGCCTTCCGTATCGTACTGCTATATATAGTATACTGGTGGTCACTGTGTCAGCAAACTGCAAAACTAAAATGCACCACAGGTATAGAATGTAGATGGATAGTATACTTAATGACGACACAGAGGTAGGCACAGCAGTGGCCTTCCGTATCGTACTGCTATATATAGTATACTGGTGGTCACTGTGTCAGCAAACTGCAAAACTAAAATGCACCACAGGTATAGAATGTAGATGGATAGTATACTTAATGACGACACAGAGGTAGGCACAGCAGTGGCCTTCCGTATCGTACTGCTATATATAGTATACTGGTGGTCACTGTGTCAGCAAACTGCAAAACTAAAATGCACCACAGGTATAGAATGTAGATGGATAGTATACTTAATGACGACACAGAGGTAGGCACAGTAGTGGCCTTCCGTATCGTACTGCTATATATAGTATACTGGTGGTCACTGTGTCAGCAAACTGCAAAACTAAAATGCACCACAGGTATAGAATGTAGATGGATAGTATACTTAATGACGACACAGAGGTAGGCACAGCAGTGGCCTTCCGTATCGTACTGCTATATATAGTATACTGGTGGTCACTGTGTCAGCAAACTGCAAAACTAAAATGCACCACAGGTATAGAATGTAGATGGATAGTATACTTAATGACGACACAGAGGTAGGCACAGCAGTGGCCTTCCGTATCGTACTGCTATATATAGTATACTGGTGGTCACTGTGTCAGCAAACTGCAAAACTAAAATGCACCACAGGTATAGAATGTAGATGGATAGTGTACTTAATGACGACACAGAGGTAGGCACAGCAGTGGCCTTCCGTATCGTACTGCTATATATAGTATACTGGTGGTCACTGTGTCAGCAAACTGCAAAACTAAAATGCACCACAGGTATAGAATGTAGATGGATAGTATACTTAATGACGACACAGAGGTAGGCACAGCAGTGGCCTTCCGTATCGTACTGCTATATATAGTATACTGGTCGTCACTGGTCAGCAAAACTCTGCACTGTACTCCTCCTATATAATATTAATTATACTGGTGGTTCCCAGTCCCCACAATAAAGCAGCACACTGAGCACAGATATGGAGTGTTTTTCAGGCAGACAACGTATACTGGTGGTCACTGTCAGCAAAACTCTGCACTGTACTCCTGCTATATATTACAGCTGCTCCCCAGTCCCCACAATAAAGCAGTGTGAGCACAGATATATTATGCAGCACACTGAGCACAGATATGGAGCGTTTTTTTCAGGCAGAGAACGGATAAAACTGGTGGTCACTGATCAGAAAAACTCTGCACTGAACTCCACCTAACAGCTGCTCCCCAGTCCTCCCCACAATTAAGCAATAAAGCAATCAAGTTCAACAATAAACGGAGAGGACGCCAGCCACGTCCTCTCCCTATCATCTCCAATGCACGAGTGAAAATGGCGGCGATGCGCGGCTGCTTATATAGAATCCGAATCTCGCGAGAATCCGACAGCGGGATGATGACTTTCGGGCGCGCTCGGGTTAGCCGAGCAAGGCGGGAAGGTTCGAACCTGCCTCGGACCCGTGTAAAATGGGTGAAGTTCGGGGGGGTTCGGTTTCCGAGAAACCGAACCCGCTCATCACTACTATATACTACAATGCAGCACAGATATGGAGCGTTTTTCAGGCAGAGAACGTATAATACTCGTGGTCACTGGTCAGCAAAACTCTGCACTGTACTCCTCCTATATAATACTGCTGATCCCCAGTCCCCACAATAAAGCAGTGTGAGCACAGATATCTGCAGCACACTGAGCACAGATATGGAGCGTTTTTCAGGCAGAGAACGTATAATACTGGTGGTCACTGGTCAGCAAAACTCTGCACTGTACTCCTCCTATAATACTGCTGGTCCCCAGTCCCCACAATAAAGCAGTGTGAGCACAGATATATGCAGTACACTGAGCACAGATATGGAGCGTTTTTTCAGGCAGAGAACGTATAATACTGGTGGTCACTGGTCAGAAAAACTCTGCACTGTACTCCTCCTATATAATACTGCTGGTCCCCAGTCCCCACAATAAAGCAGTGAGCACAGATATTTGCAGCCACCTGAATAAAACTGAGAGGACGCCAGCCACGTCCTCTCACTATCATTTCCAATGCACGAGTGAAAAATGGCGGCGACGCGCGGCTCCTTATATAGAATCCGAATCTCATGAGAATCCGACAGCGGGATGATGACGTTCGGGCGCGCTCGGGTTAACCGAGCAAGGCGGGAAGATTCGAATCTGCCTCGGAACCGTGTAAAATGGGTGAAGTTCGGGGGGGTTCGGATTCCGATGAACCGAACCCGCTCATCACTAATAAGCATGATGATCTAACTTAAATCATGGTCCAAATTTAGGGGTGACACCAAAGTGCCGGCTCTTCTGCAGTGACAGGAGTGTGATATTCACCTGTAGCACTCGGCTCCTGTCACAAATGAAGAGCCAGCACTGCACTCAGACCAGTGTCTGGGGGGGCAGCCAGCATCTCCAAGGAAAAAGAACTAAGTAATGGAGGACACGTCCCCTTTTTGGACGACCGCGCCTTTGGCGTGGCGGGAGATAGTGCAGAGTGCGCACTGGGTGTTACCACACCTGGTGACGTCTCTGGTCAGCAGAAATGGATTAGAACCATGCAGGCAAATGCGGTACCAGGTAGCAGGCAGAATCACAGAATAGCCAAAGTTAAATACCAGGAATCACAAGGAGTAATTCCAGAGGTTAAGTACAATCAAATCGATAGAATAGCCAAGGTCAGAACCAGAAAATCACTAATAACTTGCACAGGCAGTTCACAGGGATTCATTTCTAGAGCTATGTAGGTAGCCTAATACTGTGGCACTGTGCAGAACTCAGAGACTTCCTCTTAAAGTTATATAGGGTAGTAAAAAATGTTTTTTTTTCCTAGGCAAATTGTGCTTGTTCTGTATGTGGATCTACAGGTGCCACCATGCCACAGCCATATATAAAAATTAGAAAACAGGGCAGGGTGTTCAGAAAGAACTGGTAGCCCCAGCAATCTGTTTGTGCACGATACACTCTGCACTACAATGTCATTGGTATCCAGATGATAGGCCGATCATTAAAAGGTCAACACCAAATGGTCGACATATTCAAATGGTCGACATGACAATGAAAAGGTCGACATGCGGTTTATTAAATATATATATTTAGCACTTTTTTTATACTTTGCCATCCACGTGGACTATGATTGGGAATAGTCATGAGTGAAACGAGCCATGCGAGGGGACACTGATTGAGTGTCCCCATCAAAAACCCATGTCGAGCTTTTCATGTCGACCATTTCCACATTGATTGTTGACCTGTTGACCTTTTGACCATGTTGACTTTGTGCATGTCGACCATTTGATGTCGACCTAGACATTGCCGACCTTCTGACTGTCGACCCATTGATTCATATCTACAATGTCATTAATGGCAGACAGACATGGCGGTATGTTTGTTAATGGTGGAGAACCCACTCCCATACTCTGATTGGAATATACAATTTTTGGCACAAAAAGGGAATCACCTTTCTGGAAATAGCAAATCGCATCCATCTATACTGCAAATATTGGCTCACCATGTGATGCCAAGGCTACCGTAATTGTGGCACAACAGCTTCTCGCTGAATTGAATTCCCTCTCTCACAGAGGTGAAGGCAGAGGAGGAAGGGGCGGCACTCCAGCTATCTGAACTGTTTAATTGTCTGTGTCAGCGACCCCAGATCTAAGACAGTCAGCGTAACCCCTAGAACAAATTCCAAAGGAATCGCAATGTACCGACTGAAAATACATGTACCCCTGACTCTGTGTATGCTATGTTCAATAAGGGCTTCCAGGAATGCACAAGTACGCAGCATAAACAGGAAGCACTTTATTCAAAGTTCTATCTAAAATACTTTCAACACTTCAATAGTTCATATACGTGATTAATCAACAAGCAGTTTAATGATGTAGTAGCCTGAATAGTTCTACAAATTGAACAAAGAACAGTACACTCATCTCTAACTATGACTAATAAAGGCCTCATTGGGAAATGTGCAGTACAGAAAAGTTTTTTAGTAGTAATATAGCGCTATCATCTTTGAACTAGTTTGACATTAAAAAACTCAGAAATGCCATGTATATATCAAGGAATGAACTTTAATCATTGAAAGTGGTATTTTGACATTGCATTTAAAAAATACAATAATAATTGGTCTTTTCTAATACTTGTCATAAGATAAAGCCCACTCGTCTGCTACCAGGTGAGTCATTTGGTTGTACAGAAATGAGTTTAACACAGTATAAGTAATTTACTATTGTCAAGACTTGTGGGCATCTTCAATTTAAATTGATTTAGTTGGTCATTTTTGCTTCTAAACCAGAGATATGGAATGTGTAGAGTATCAATAAGAGGCATACTGTACAACAGACAAAGCTACAGGGATTTTTAGAGTTTTATTATTTTCCTTTCCATCATTTTTATTTTCAACAGTAGGGCAGTGTATGCTCTTAATTGTATTATAATTGTCACATACTTGTATACAGGTCCGGACTGCCCATCTGGCACTACTCGAATATGAGAGATAGGATTTTGCAAGGGCACAGAAGCGACTATGCATCTTTTCTGGGGAACACTTTGAATTATATTGCTACAATTTAAAACATAACTTATGTTATAAGTCAGAAAAGACGCATAGTCACTTCTGTTTTTGCCCTTGCAAAATCCTATCTCTCATATAGTTTAAACGAACTGTCATCTGGGATCACCACCAACCCAGTGCAGCCAGAGCTGCAGCGATAGCTCTAATATGGTAATCCAGCAGGAGGTTTAACACCTCCTACATGAATTACTGATCTGAGTCTGCCTCCTAGGATGTAGTATCGGATCATCTGCAACACCATCTGCAAGACCTACCAAGAGGCCAGTAAGTCTGAGAGAGCCTTGTTCCACCTCCTCATCGGCTGTGACACGCCTTCATTTGGTGAAACAGAGGCTGTTACCATCTCCTCTCGGACACCTGATGCCATTGTGTGACTGATATAACTGACCCGTACTGCACATACGCAGCACTGTTCCAGCGCAAAGTACCGAACATCAGTACTTTGCAGTATATGCCACAGTAACAACTGGACCTGTGTGTGGGGTAGCAGCAACCACCACACGGATCTGCGAATACCGGAGAGTATCTCTCCATCCTGCTCACATCACTAGGGTGCGGGCAGGATGCGGGAGATCTGCCTCCTCTTCCGGGGTGCGGGGATCTACCCCAAAAATCATGAGCCTCCCGCAACTTCCAGGAGAAGAGGCAAGTATGCTAAGAACATGTTCAGATAATTGCAGCTGATACAGATACATCTATCTCTTGTGGGTGCTGTAGAAGTAATGATAATGGTAACAATTGGTAGCACTAGCTATCTGCTTCTGATTGGCTCACGACCCCTGACTCCTCCCACTGATAGTACTTCATTCATTAGTGTGTCTGCTATAATATTATATGATGTTGCGGTCTTCTATTCACGTTAAGTAGATTATTTGGGTAGTGTCGGGAAAGAAGCTTCCCATTTTGAGAAAAACAACAGATGTTTGAATTTGATTGAATTTTTATTTGTATGTGTGATTGCATTTAATTCTAATTTATATGGAGACTAGCATATCTTAATATTACTATCACTATTATATTTAAATATGATACTTCATAACAGTGCTATTGTATGCAAATAAAGTAATGCAACTTGAGCATGTTTAACTAATACTGCCAAGCCACGTTTCTACTCCCTCAGTGCTATCATGGTAGGGAAGTATGGACACTGGCATACAGTATGCTGGATACATGTATCCAAATGCTACATGAGCCCCTACAGTATACTGTATGTGCCTATTGCTGTTCTGCAGGTGCTTGTGCACCAAGTTCATATATTCCTGTGAGGCTTTCCCTAATAGTGACAGGATTGTGACCCTCTATGTGAGCTCTAGGTGTAACTGTGTACTTTTCTGTCAACTTCCCTGTTGACTTACTGTATAATTCAAACGACATTACTAAATGCTGTTTTTTTTACTTCTTGTCAAATAAGCCTTTCCAAAGGATCCTTTCATTCAATTTTTATGAGTCAGTATGCTGATACAGAACTACTACTTCATCAGTGCAGGGTAGGTTATTGGTCATCATGTGAAAAGCCATAAAAACATCTTTACCAGACAATAAGATGATCTGGAGATATCTGTAGACTGAAACCTCCCAGAAACAGCATGTAAATGTCTGTCAGAAAGTAGCAGGAGCCTCCGGGTAATGCCATTCACTGTATACAGTGTGTCAGAGTCATGGCTCCACCCTTGTAGTGGGCTGCCATATAAATGGTACTACTGATATAGTGTTTTTTCTGCATGGTGTTACTATGCTAGCATACAGCCTATAAATCTCCCAAACTTTTCATTTTATTCTACGGAGGTAACTGCTTCTTCATAATCCAGAGGAGTGACGTGTGAAGCCTACATGTGTAGTACTGTATGTGACTAGGGGGGTAATTCAGATCTGATCACTGGGCTGCATTTTTGAAGCTTTGCATGTGTAGCAGAGCTGCACAAATTGATTTTGTGTAGTCTCTGCGCAGACCAGGACTTACTCTTCCAGTGCAATGAGAACAGGCTGATCGGGACCGGAGCTTACGTCAGACACCCTCCCTGAAAACGCTCGAGCCTACCTGCGTTTTTCCGCACACTCCCCGAAAACGGTCAGTTGCCACCCACAAACAGCCTCTTCCTGTCAATCTCCTTGCGAACGCCCGTGCGAATGGATACTTCACACCATCCCGTTGCAGGGCAGCGATGCCCGTTGCAGCCATGCGATGCGCTGGTGCAGTGCGGTGCATACGCATGCGCAGTTCAGTTCTGATTGCGCGCTGGGTGAAAATGCACTGCAGCGTTCAGATCTGAATGACCCCCTAGGTTGTCAGTTTTAAGCTTTTTCTGTGCACTATGCACCATTTTGTTCATCCATGCTATGAGCATGAGGTATTTCATTTGTTGCTGAAATTTCAAGTTTATATACATCCTCTGTGCTCTTAACTAAGCTCTTCAGCTCTTAACACATAAATAGCATGCCCTCAGGTTTGCTATGTCAACTCCAGCTTTTCTTCATCTAAACATTTTGATCCTAAATCCAACAAATGTGCTCTGTCGACAATTTAGGTCTGACTGGTTATGCCTGTTTTCTTACCTATAATTTTTACATTCACATGTGGGTCTGCATCCCAGAATCATCTTTTGAGATCTCCAGATACTGTATGCAATACATTTTAATGGGGGACAACTCTTTTGGGGTCTCTGAACATTGACATTTTTGGTCCCAGTACAAAGGCACTGCTTGAGAGGCAAAGCTTGTAATAACATTACTTAATGGGGTCAAACACACACAGAGAAGCTTTTACTTAAAAATGTCGCCGCTTAATAATTTTATACATTGGGGTCTCAACTAATCAATCATCAATCACCTCTGGTCTACAGTAGCAGCACTTAAATCTCATGATCCATCATCTACCAAGTTGGGAAGAATGCATGAGCTCATGCCATTCCTTTACCATCCAGTCAATAGTAATATTGTGCTGTCCTGTGCTATGTGACAGCTGCTCAGTAACGCAGTTCAATCCAAAGTGTCATGCCTCATTTCTAAAATATATATGTTAGTGGTCGGGTACAGAGGGACAATTACAGTACTTTTTTGCGGAGCTCTATGCTGCCTTCTCATAGCTGCTGCTGTCCACATAGTAACGGAGATGCTCTACTGGGTATGTGCATCCTCCTACCCAAATGCGCTGGTGCACCATTACCGCACCTCTTTCTCTACCATGCTGTGGATAGTAAGGACATGCCCGATTGTCTCTCAATAGGAGATTGTGTCAGACACAGCTGGGCACTGTGCGTCACTACCACACGCTGCCCGGTATAATCCACTACCACCACTGCATGTATCTGCAGGTCCGTGCTCCATCTCTGCATTAACCTGCTCCTGGCTGGAAATTACAAGGGTAGAAGTGTTTGGTGAGTAATATTAACCAGTCACACAGCAATGTTGGCCTGGGGGTCATAGGTTGTTTAGGTGTAGAAAGAGAACAAATGAAAGTTTTGTGAGACCTGTGAAGAGATGTGGTTATCAAGTAGAATAACGTATGTAGGTTATGTGGGTGGTTTTAGAATATGATATGCTTGCCTGAAGTTTCAATACTTTTTAAAGCATTGTACAAAATGAAGAGTAATAATATTTTTTTTCATATCTATATATCTAGTTTGTTGTTGTTGTTGTTATTATTTTTCTTCTTCTTATTATTATTATTCTTATTATTATTATTATTATTATTCATGCTTGCTTAGTCTCCAGGAGTATATTGAAGTGTTTCTATTTTGGGGAAGTACTTCCGGACTCTTGCAAGATCAGGACACGCTCCCCCGCTACTTTTAAATGCCACTATTCAGAATTGGCAGTGGAGGTGGTGCTATGATCATTTGGATTGCACAGCCATACCCCTTGTACTAGCCACTTGGATCTCGGCTACCTATTGTACATACTAAAATCTGTTTTATTTATCTGCTGGCACGACGGATTAGTGGTTAGCAATTACTGCCTCCCAGTGACTAAGGCATTATTAACAACACAAACTGTAGCACAAGGGGTGTTTAGTCTGCAGAATTAAATATTTTTTTTAAAGTGTAAGTTCCAGCATTATGTAAAAGTGCTTCATATTGTGTTACAGTAAATAAATAATGACTTCGTCTAAGTGCGGATTTCATTTTAATCTTAGCATTTATCCATACCTCCCAACATTACCCTCTCCAGGAGGGACAAAATACTCTGCTTCTGGACTTTTCTCCTAATTCATGATTGGCAGCACCTGTTGTGAACAGGTTAATGGATAAGAAAGGTGTTTCAGCACAGGTGATGGCAATCATAGAGTAAGAGGGAAGTCCAGAAGCAGAGCATTCTGTCCCTCCTGGGGAGGGTCATGTTGGGAGGTATGATTTAGCAGACACAGTAGTGGAAATGTCTCTTTTATTTATTCTGGCACGTTCACAAGTCAGCTGTGTCAAATAAATACTGGTAAACCCACAGTGAATGGATCTGAGGATAACAAATGTAGTGAAACAGGAACACGGTAGACAGAGGCTGATATAATGGCAAGTGCACAAGTTGAGAGTCTCAGTTGCTGAAGGTCAGGCAAGGAATCAGATGCAGGTCAACGTGAATACCCAGCAATTGCAGAGTTTAACAGATTCAGGATATATAATACTTTTGTAAAAAAAGAAAAATAAACATGGAGCATTGATGTAAAGTCTACAGATATTCCAGGTTACATGTTACTGTTGCTGCATTTCCTGATATTGCTAGCAAATACTTAATACAGTAATCAAAAACATAAGACTTTCCAGCAATACCAGGTTAGTTTTGCCTTGTAAATGATTGCTGCTTTAAAAAAAATGGGCAGACTTGCACAAAATTTCTGTACTTCCGGAACTCAGAAGCTATTACGTTTAACCAATAGTGGGGGTAATTCAGAGTTTATCGCAGCAGCAAATTTGTTAGCAGTTGGCCAAAACCATGGGGGTAATTCCAAGTTGATCGCAGCAGGAAATTTTTTAGCAGTTGGGCAAAACCATGTGCACTGCAGGGGAGGCAAATATAACATGTGCAGAGAGAGTTAGATTTGGGTGGGTTATTTTGTTTCTGTGCAGGGTAAATACTGGCTGCTTTATTTTTACTCTGCAATTTAGATTGCAGATTGAACACACCACACCCAAATCTAACTCTCTCTGCACATGTTATATCTGCCTCCCCTGCATTGCACATGGTTTTGCCCAACTGCTAAAATAAATTCTGCTGTGATCAACTTGGAATTACCTCCCATGTGCACTGCAGGGGGGACAGATATAACATGTGCAGAGAGAGTTGGAATCTTGGGATTTTGAAGTAAGTCTAAAAGGGGTATAAATCAGCTCTGAAACACACCTCTATTTTTAGTGAGATTATTAACACATGAGCTACATCATTAATGAGGGTAGTAACAGATCTCTATAGCGCCCACTGGTGGTAGAATTACAGAAAGCAGAGGACATGTAGAACTCTATAGCATCCACTGATGGTGAAAGTGAGTAAACAGAAATGAAAGCAGGAATGTAAATTTTTCTTTAATGAATTGCTATTGAATGCAGCTGGTCTGGTATAAATGCCAAGATTATAGATGCAATAGATGCCCATCCTGCACTAACACCTTGCCTTAGAATGCCCGTTGTCTGGCACCACCCTTTCTGCTTGTTACCTTGTGTAGAGCAAGCGGTAGGCAGAGGAGGGGGGTGTTGGTTTCCGTGCTGGCTATGATGTTGCCACCTATTATACCTCTTTGTTAATGACAGGCTGTATGGCGAGTATGGCACTGCATTGAGACATGAAGTTGCAGTATCACAGCAAAAGCCAAGAAGCACGCAGAGCATGTTTATTAATTTTATAAATTAAATGGACCAACCAGAGTAGAACAGTATGTGCTTATTTTAGATCCCCATGGTGGCCAGCATTCAGTGACGGAACACGTGAAAAATAAAAACACTTTGGGTCCTAGTCAGATGCACCATCAGGGGGATACAGTATGTGCAGTGTATTCCTGTTGAGGGGCACCATTGGCAATGATCCCAAACACAGATTGCTTTTTATTCACAGACATTTAGCAAAAGCCAGCTGGGATCATTGGCAGACAGGTGAAGGGGAAGGCACATTTACCGGCACCCTGAACGAGTGGGGTTCCTGTCAATCCAGGTGCACATACTGACGCCTTAGAGATAGGCAGCGGAATGCACTCTGTGTCTCTGCCCACAGAATCCACACCCACCACCACTAGTTCTCCTCACTCAGCTTCCTGTTATTTTGCATGATCTCTTATGCTGCCAGTGCATAGCACAGTACAGTACAGTCCAGGGAGAATGCGGCCATGTAAATACATATCCAAGGAAACTCATGTACTGTGTCTACTGTTTTTTGTTCATGTCCAACCCCACCCTGTGTGTGTCTTCCTTTTTTTCTCTCCTCATCCCTCCTATTCCATCTACTTCCCCAATCTTTCCCACCATTTATTTTCCTCTTGTATCACACCTTCATGCCTTTCTATACTGATGTTGAAGGTAGAATCATAGCTGGTGGCTGCCTATTAGAAGAGGTGTGGTTGGATGGAATCACAAGTAGTACTTCTTCCACTATAATGCATGAAAATCTATATTTTGTAAATGCTTTATTCTTTGTATAGAGAAATATAGATATTAGGACTTATTGCAAGATATGTTTATTGTTAATGTACTGTTAAAGCTCATGCCACACAGATCAATAGAATGCTCATTTCTATGAGTTACGGGATTACTGGTTTTCTGGCATAGGAAGGTGATTGAATAAGGAGCTATGTTCATTTTTTTTAGTAGCATGTAAATTACCCAAGCAACCCTAACGATATAGTCTGTGGCTAGTGACAATCTAAATATACATTCAATTATGCTAACCTTGTCAGCAAGTCATTGGAATTACCTAACAGTGTCTGTGTAGCAGATGAATGGAGTGAGACTGTCACCCTGTCTTCTACATCCAGTGAGATAATCAAACTACAAAATGTATTCAGGTTGGTCATTTGGGTTTGATTAGACATAGACAGAGATCAAGGCCTCACCATGTGTCATCTGGGTATTGACATAAATTTGATATTTCTATAATCGCTAGGAGCTTCCAAAGTCCCATAAAAATGTATGAGGTCTATTCAAAGGTTTGGTGTGATTTGGAAATCCCTCAGATTTACTGTATGGCTTCAGAAAAATAAGGTATCTAGCCAATCCCACATCACAATGCATCATATTTATACTCACCCCCAGTAGTATTGCTCCCTGTAATATGGCCTCCGTGTAGTAATGCCCCCATGTAGTATTGCACCTTTGTAGTTGTGCCCCTTGTAGTATTGCCCCCTGTGGTATTTATTGCCACCTTGTAGTAGTGCCCCCATTAGTAATGTCCCCTTGTAGTAATGCCCCCTCTAGTGCCACTTACACACACACACACAAAAAAAAAAACCCACAATACCTTAAGCCCCTCTCCTGCATCCGACCACTGCAGTCCATCTGGCCTGGCCACCCACTTGCTCCTCAGAACTATGGGAGAAACGTCATGACATGTAAACCCTAGCCACTGTAATTAGTATTATACTGGTTTTAGGACTTATTGGGACAGCTGCTTATAGAAGTAGCTGTTCATCCTTCAGGGTAATGATAAATTGACTTCATACCATTTCCAAACTCACTGCAAATACTGTAGCGACAGTTAGCAATGTAAGATAAACAGGCCCCTGAATGAGTAACAAAATGTCACACATTCAAAGTTTTAGGCGCCCATGAAATATTGGCACTATGAACAACTGCTATAGCCCTCCCAATGGCTTACCTCTCAACTGTCTTAATTCTATTGGGACGGTGCCAATGTGCCCAGCAGTTGGGAGGCATGTTCCTATGCAGAACACTAGTGAATGGGTTCTATGGACACCCGCCACTGGTGCGCATAGCGATGAAATGTTACATGCCCATTGCCCCTGTCCTGATACTCACACTCGCAATGTTGGGAGGTATGCTAACGGTACTGACCCTGACTGTCTATCTTTTTCACACTGTAATGACTTTTCTATACAGTACTGCAATTAGACACTAATTTAATAGCCTCCCATGGTGTCTCCATTATTTTTATATACAGTAGTATGTTGAAAGCAAACTGTTATGTTTTCTACATGTGCTTATATCACTCATCTTATCCGTGCTCCCACTTCCCTAGCTGTGTTTGAAACGGGTATGGGTCGTTGGGTCAACTCAACTTAGGTCGACAGTCATTAGGTCGACCATGGAACGTCGACATGCATTAGGTCGACATGGTCATTAGGTCGACATGTACTAGGTCGACAGGTCAAAAGGTCGACATTGGTTTTTGGACTTTTCTTGGCGTAATTTTCTTCGTAAAGTGACGGGGAACCCCAATTAGTGCACCGTGTCCCCTCGCATGGCTCGCTCCGCTCACCATGCTTTGGGCAAGGTGCCTCGCTGCGATCGGCACAGGTTACCGTTCCCAATTGTAGTTCACATGGATCGTCAAGTATGAAAAAGTCCAAAAATTGAATTTTTTCTAAACTCATGTCGACCTTTTGACCTGTCGACCTAGTACATGTCGAACTAATGACCACGTCGACCTATTGACCATGTCGACCTAATGCATGTCGCCCTTCAGTAGTCGACTGTATCCCTTTGAAACAGAGGTACAGTGTAGCGCAGTGTCTGAGCATCTACCCAGTGGGAGGAAAAAGGCAGTGATAGAAGCTTTATGTTTTCATATGTGAATTTACAATAATCCACACTTTTGTTTTGCATTTTTTCTGTTTATAAAATAAAAATAAAATGCTTTGTGCTTCTTTTATCCGTGACATTTGCAGCTTATAATATATTTATCATGCATAAATAATAAAACAGCACAGCTTTTTCATACCAATATGTCAGAGGGAAATGTAGTAACCCTGTAAGATGATATTATTTCTGGCAATGTCTAATGAGCTTTGGCACCTTCATTACGAATTCCTGAAATTGCATAAAATTGACAATAATTCTTCATCCAGGGGCTAATTGGTGCGTGTAATAAACCTGAAGGGGAGTTGTCCTTGTCTTATTGAAACTGTTGATCCTGCACAAATCCTTTACATAAAAGTATTTGTAGCGCAAGAGGTGTTTGCTCAGGAGGATTAGACAATTGTTTCAAAGTATTTAGGGAGGCAGAACCTCCAGAGTGTTTGCTTTTAGTAAAGTGCCACTACTGTATGTCATGCTAGCAGAGAATGTAGTATTCTCAAAGACTTCTTACATAGAGAAATGCATAACTTTTCAGTCTTTAACTTTCGCACAGTATTAGATTATATCTGGGGTATTCAATTTGGCCCAGGGTGCCGGGTGATAAGTGTCGGCCGGCGGGGGCTATTTAATTGGCCCCGATAAACCGGCGCGTGCCGCGGCTTATAGGGGGTTTCGCTTCGCCTGCCGGAGGCAGGCGAAGCAAAATGCCCGATAACAGCCCCGTTTTCAACCGAAAACAGGGCTATTTCACCCGAAAACACACAGGTTTCACTGAACCTGTGTGTTTTCGGGTTGTAAGAAGACTTGTTACCGGCCGAGCAAATTAAATAGCCCGACCACAGCACCCGAAGAAACATCGGGGGTTTATACTCCCGATGTCTCTTCGGGCCAAATTGAATATCCCCCTTTGTGAGATACAGTGTTTGTGCTACTTAATGAGAAAAGTAGAAACAAGATTTTGTGTTGTGATATGAGATATGAGGACGGGGGTGCTTAGAGGGGATCTGCAGGGATTTGTTATAATTGGGGACTTGATGCTTGACTACCCGCAGAAGGTAGAAATTTCTGATAAACGACACACAGAAATAGCGTAGTTTCACTTATATGGTGAGCTTAATATTGACACGACATACCATTAAAGTAAATGGTCATTATTTCTCTGATTTATCATTATTAATCATACTAAAATAGAAAATAATTTAATGTCATTGTCATTGCTGTAACAGGACAACAGTGCACTCTGTACCAACCTCACCCTCTAAACCCATACCTCCCTACTGTCCGGATTTTCATGGAACAGTCACGTTGTTTTGGTACTGTCCCGCCTGCAGTACCAAAACAACAGTTGGGAAGCTACTGTTACTCGCTGCCTTGCATGCGCACAGTGTCTATTCATTGGAGACAGAAGGACTGGGGGCATACCAGCAGCTCACAGAGCACTAGCCTTGCCTCAGTGATGAAAACATGGGCGTGGCTTACATGTGCTGAATCACCATGAAGCCACACCCCTTTTCAAAGGCCACACCCCATTTCTTGGCGCGAGCATGGCTATGCCGTGAGAGGCGTCCCGCATTTCAGCCTTCCAATGTTGGGAGGTATGTAAACCCATGACAGCATAATGTCCCTCCTACTAAGTAGAGCACTGCCCAGAGTATCCTAAGCCCACTCTTGGCAGCTCCACAGGCTGCAGGATGCCTGTCTGGAGCTTCCCCTGGACGCAGGGCCATCTTCACAGCATTGTATACTCTGGGCACAGCAATGCACTTGGGCACCTACCCAACCATTCATGGGAACCAATAAAAGAAAAAAAATCATAACTTACCCCTCCTGCAGTTCTGCACCATCTCTCCACATGCTTCCATAAAGTGAATGGCTGTCAGTACTCTGATTGGTGGATAAAGCCAGCCATCCACCATTCAGCATGCCATTTACTGCAGCTGCCCAGTGTGCCTATACGTTAAGATGGCCCTAGTTGGACTCTCTGGTCATCTCTGCAGTACAGTAGCTCTGCTGGCTGCAGGGTGCCGTTTTATTCTGTAAAGTTGATGATGTACAATAATGTCTACTGGTTTCTGAGGTACAAACTGTTTACTACAGATACAGATGATGGATTTTTTCATCCGTGCCACCATTTGTAAAAGCTGAACTGTTGACAGAGGTGATACAAAAAAGAATCTCTCCTGTGATTTTGCGTTACCTTCTGCAGACAGTTTTATCCTCCAGCCATCTTATTCTGCTGTTTCTTTGTACTGCGTATGTATGAACAGAGTGCATTAAAACACTGCAGTATCTCAGGAAGAGAAAGCATCAGGGCATTCTGCATTACCACTTCACCATTCTACACATACATTGGCCAAAGGTCACGTATGCACAGTCCTGATGCAAGTGAGCATGTAAAGTAAGCATACACCATTCTGGGATAGCATTATGTTTTTATCACAAGCTGAGTTTATGTTGCTTGATGCTGTAAATTGGTAGCCTCCGCTGTCCACATAGTGAGCCTCTGGGTCTGGGACGGGCAGTGATTACTCAATGGTATGCACTTGATAAATGTTTAAATTGGGTGATAATTTCAGAAACAAATTGCTTGATAAGTAGACTCCTGTGACTAGACTGTCATCATGGGTTTTAGTTAGTATGCTACAGCTCGACTACTGGTAAACTCATTGGACAAGACTGGGAACATTGTAAAGTTGGCTATTTCCTACAGTACTTTGTAGTAGTATGATTGCAATAAGAGAAGTTTTAAACAGAGAATAGTATGTACATACCGTATGTGATGATAAAATATAATATCATTTATTTTAAACCATTCAAAAGGCACAAACCAGGTTAATTATGGTCTTGTAAAAATACATGTTGCAAAAGCATGTTTATTTTTAACTAGAAAGCACTTGGCTATACTCATTAGGAGAAAACCTCGGGAAATTATTCACCATAATAAGTAACATTGATTTGTTATCCATTAGAAGATACCAAAATCATCTATTACATAACCCCTGAATAGTTATTAAATGATAGCTTGCAGACTCAGCTTTTCTCCTTTGTAAGACAACATATAATGCATGTATAGTTTTATTTCTACGTGTGTGTGTGTGTGTGTGTGTGTGTGTGTGTGTATGCGTGTGTGTGTGTGTGTGTGTGTGTGTGTGTGTATAATTATATACATATAATAAAACTGTAATGGTTGTGTCTGCTATGCACATAGAATTTTTTTTGAGACTATATACTTCTAGGGACTGTTTATGAACTACAGTATGGAAATTTCTATCTGTCTGTTCATTCCGACATAACGCAAAAACTGCTGGATTCATTTGGATAGTGTTTTCACTATTGTATAGCTTAGTGACGAAGAAAGAAACAGAGGTATGTATGATCTCGATGTGACATCAGGGAGAGGAGCAATGGGGGTCATTCCGAGTTGTTCGCTCGGTAAATTTCTTTGCATCGCAGCGATTTTCCGCTTAGTGCACATGCGCAATGTTCGCACTGCGACTGCGCCAAGTAAATATGCTATGCAGTTAGGAATTTTACTCACGGTTTTTTCTTCGTTCTGGTGATCGTACTGTGATTGACAGGAAGTGGGTGTTTCTGGGCGGAAACTGGACGTTTTATGGGTGTGTGTGAAAAAACGCTACCGTTTCTGGGAAAAACGCGGGAGTGGCTGGAGAAACGGAGGAGTGTCTGGGCGAACGCTGGGTGTGTTTGTGACGTCAAACCAGGAACGACAAGCACTGAACTGATCGCAGATGCCGAGTAAGTTTCGAGTTACTCAGAAACTGCACAGAGATGTCTTATCGCAACATTGCAAATCTTTCGTTCGCAATTTTAAGAAGCTAAGATTCACTCCCAGTAGGCGGCGGCCTAGCGTGTGCAAAGCTGCTAAAAGCAGCTTGCGAGCGAACAACTCGGAATGACCCCAAATAAAGGAAAAGCCACACGGTTGACACTCGGCGCACTGAAAGTTGATGTTCAGATCATGCTTCTGCGGAACTTAACTCCGCCCAAGTTATGCAATGGAACCCAATTTAAAGTGACTGCTGCTCTGCTTTGGAACCTAATTGAGGCAGAGAGACTAACGGGATGTGGCACAGGTGAGATTATGTTTATACCACGTATACCCCTTATCCCCAACGATTTTTCTTTACAATTCAAGCACCTGCAGTTTTCTTTAAGCATCAACAAGCCGCAGGGGCCAATGCTCAGGACTGCAGGCATAGATCTCAGGACCAGCTGCCTCTCCCATACAGTAGGTACTGTAGCTTTACGTGGCTTGCTCATGAGTTAGTAGCCCCAAGTGTCTTTTTCGGAAAAAAAAAACCGCAAGTATTGTTTACAAAGAAATGTTGTGATCAATGTGTACAATACAAAATATACATAACACTGGGGGTCATTCCGAGTTGACCGCTCTCTAGGTACTTTTTGCAGCCGTGCAAATGCATAGTCGCCGCCCACAGGGGAGTGTATTTTATCTTTGCAAGTGTGTGAACGCCTGTGCAGCCGAGTCGTACAAAAATAGTTTGTACAGTTTCTAAGTAGGTCTGAACTTACTCAGCCGCTGCAATAACTTCAGCAAGTCCGGTCCCGGAATTGACGTCAGACACCCGCCCTGCAAATGCTTGGACATGCCTGCGTTTTTCCAACCACTCCCTGAAAACGGTCAGTTGACACCCATAAACGCCTTCTTCCTGTCAATCTCCTTGCGATTGGCTGTGCAAATGGATTCTTCGTTAAATCCATCACCCAGCAAAGATACGCTTTGTACTTGTTAGAGATGAGCGGGTTCGGTTCCTCGGAAACCGAACCCGCCCGAACTTCATGTTTTTTTACACGGGTCCGAGCGACTCGGATCTTCCCGCCTTGCTCGGTTAACCCGAGCGCGCCCGAACGTCATCATCCCGCTGTCGGATTCTCGCGAGGCTCGGATTCTATCGCGAGACTCGGATTCTATATAAGGAGCCGCGCGTCGCCGCCATTTTCACACGTGCATTGAGATTCATAGGGAGAGGACGTGGCTGGCGTCCTCTCCGTTTAGAGAAGAGAGTGAGACAGTAGAGAGAGACACAGTAGTAGTAATTTTGGGGAGCATTATTAGGAGGAGTACTACTATACTACTACTACTTGCTGAAGTGATATAGATTAGATAGTGTGACTGACTGTATTAATTATCTGACTTGTGTGTGCGTCGCCGCCATTTTCACACGTGCATTGAGATTCATAGGGAGAGGACGTGGCTGGCGTCCTCTCCGTTTAGAGAAGAGAGTGAGACAGTAGAGAGAGACACAGTAGTAGTAATTTTGGGGAGCATTATTAGGAGGAGTACTACTATACTACTACTACTTGCTGAAGTGATATAGATTAGATAGTGTGACTGTATTAATTATCTGACTTGTGGGGGAGACACTGACAGTGGGGAGCAGTTAGAGTCTGAGAGCAGGACTCAGGAGTACATATAACGTACAGTGCACACTTTTGCTGCCAGAGTCAGTGCCACACTGACCACCAGACCAGTATAATATATTTTGTGATTGTCTGCTTAGGAGTACTACTTGCAAGTTGCTGATAGTGTGACCAGTGACCTGACCACCAGTTTAATAATCAATCACCACCAGTTTAATATATATATATATATATATATATATATATAATTGTATATAATGTATATATATATATATATATATAATATTGTATACCACCTACCCGTGGTTTTTTTTTTTTTTATTCTTCTTTATACATACTACTATAGTAGCTTACTGTAGCAGTCTGCGGTGCTGCTGAGCTGACAGTGTCCAGCAGGTCCGTCATCAGTCATTACATAATAAATATACATACCTGTCCGGCTGCAGTACTGGTGATATTATATTGATTTCATCTCATTATCATCCAGTCTATATTAGCAGCAGACACAGTACGTTAGTCCACGGCTGTAGCTACCTCTGTGTCGGCACTCGGCAGTCCATCCATAATTGTATACCACCTCCCCGTGGTTTTTTTTTCTTTCTTCTTTGTACATACTACTATAGTATAGTAGCTTACTGTAGCAGTCTGCGGTGCTGCTGAGCTGACAGTGTCCAGCAGGTCCGTCATCAGTCATTACATAATAAATATACATACCTGTCCGGCTGCAGTACTAGTGATATTATATTGATTTCATCTCATTATCATCCAGTCTATATTAGCAGCAGACACAGTACGTTAGTCCACGGCTGTAGCTACCTCTGTGTCGGCACTCGGCAGTCCATCCATAATTGTATACCACCTCCCCGTGGTTTTTTTTTTTCTTTCTTCTTTGTACATACTACTATAGTATAGTAGCTTACTGTAGCAGTCTGCGGTGCTGCTGAGCTGACAGTGTCCAGCAGGTCCGTCATCAGTCATTACATAATAAATATACATACCTGTCCGGCTGCAGTACTAGTGATATTATATTAATTTCATCTCATTATCATCCAGTCTATATTAGCAGCAGACACAGTACGTTAGTCCACGGCTGTAGCTACCTCTGTGTCGGCACTCGACAGTCCATCCATAATTGTATACCACCTCCCCGTGGTTTTTTTTTTCTTTCTTCTTTGTACATACTACTATAGTATAGTAGCTTACTGTAGCAGTCTGCGGTGCTGCTGAGCTGACAGTGTCCAGCAGGTCCGTCATCAGTCATTACATAATAAATATACATACCTGTCCGGCTGCAGTACTAGTGATATTATATTGATTTCATCTCATTATCATCCAGTCTATATTAGCAGCAGACACAGTACGTTAGTCCACGGCTGTAGCAACCTCTGTGTCGGCACTCGGCAGTCCATCCATAATTGTATACCACCTCCCCGTGGTTTTTTTCTTTTCTTTCTTCTTTGTACATACTACTATAGTATAGTAGCTTACTGTAGCAGTCTGCGGTGCTGCTGAGCTGACAGTGTCCAGCAGGTCCGTCATCAGTCATTACATAATAAATATACATACCGGTCCGGCTGCAGTACTAGTGATATTATATTGATTTCATCTCATTATCATCCAGTCTATATTAGCAGCAGACACAGTACGTTAGTCCACGGCTGTAGCTACCTCTGTGTCGGCACTCGGCAGTCCATCCATAATTGTATACCACCTCCCCGTGGTTTTTTTTTTTCTTTCTTCTTTGTACATACTACTATAGTATAGTAGCTTACTGTAGCAGTCTGCGGTGCTGCTGAGCTGACAGTGTCCAGCAGGTCCGTCATCAGTCATTACATAATAAATATACATACCTGTCCGGCTGCAGTACTGGTGATATTATATTGATTTCATCTCATTATCATCCAGTCTATATTAGCAGCAGACACAGTACGTTAGTCCACGGCTGTAGCTACCTCTGTGTCGGCAGTCGCTGGTCCATCCATAAGTATACTAGTATCCATCCATCTCCATTGTTTACCTGAGGTGCCTTTTAGTTGTGCCTATTAAAATATGGAGAACAAAAATGTTGAGGTTCCAAAATTAGGGAAAGATCAAGATCCACTTCCACCTCGTGCTGAAGCTGCTGCCACTAGTCATGGCCGAGACGATGAAATGCCAGCAACGTCGTCTGCCAAGGCCGATGCCCAATGTCATAGTAGAGAGCATGTCAAATCCAAAACACCAAATATCAGTAAAAAAAGGACTCCAAAACCTAAAATAAAATTGTCGGAGGAGAAGCGTAAACTTGCCAATATGCCATTTACCACACGGAGTGGCAAGGAACGGCTGAGGCCCTGGCCTATGTTCATGGCTAGTGGTTCAGCTTCACATGAGGATGGAAGCACTCAGCCTCTCGCTAGAAAACTGAAAAGACTCAAGCTGGCAGTAGCACCGCAAAGAACTGTGCGTTCTTCCAAATCCCAAATCCACAAGGAGAGTCCAATTGTGTCGGTTGCGATGCCTGACCTTCCCAACACTGGACGTGAAGAGCATGCGCCTTCCACCATTTGCACGCCCCCTGCAAGTGCTGGAAGGAGCACCCGCAGTCCAGTTCCTGATAGTCAGATTGAAGATGTCAGTGTTGAAGTACACCAGGATGAGGAGGATATGGGTGTTGCTGGCGCTGGGGAGGAAATTGACAAGGAGGATTCTGATGGTGAGGTGGTTTGTTTAAGTCAGGCACCCGGGGAGACACCTGTTGTCCGTGGGAGGAATAGGGCCGTTGACATGCCTGGTGAAAATACCAAAAAAATCAGCTCTTCGGTGTGGAAGTATTTCACCAGAAATGCGGACAACATTTGTCAAGCCGTGTGTTGCCTTTGTCAAGCTGTAATAAGTAGGGGTAAGGACGTTAACCACCTCGGAACATCCTCCCTTATACGTCACCTGCAGCGCATTCATAATAAGTCAGTGACTAGTTCAAAAACTTTGGGCGACAGCGGAAGCAGTCCACTGACCAGTAAATCCCTTCCTCTTGTAACCAAGCTCACGCAAACCACCCCACCAACTCCCTCAGTGTCAATTTCCTCCTTCCCCAGGAATGCCAATAGTCCTGCAGGCCATGTCACTGGCAATTCTGATGAGTCCTCTCCTGCCTGGGATTCCTCCGATGCATCCTTGCGTGTAACGCCTACTGCTGCTGGCGCTGCTGTTGTTGCTGCTGGGAGTCGATGGTCATCCCAGAGGGGAAGTCGTACTCGTAAGCCCACTTTTACTACTTCCACCAAGCAATTGACTGTCCAACAGTCCTTTGCGAGGAAGATGAAATATCACAGCAGTCATCCTGCTGCAAAGCGGATAACTGAGGCCTTGGCATCCTGGGTGGTGAGAAACGTGGTTCCGGTATCCATCATTACTGCAGAGCCAACTAGAGACTTGTTGGAGGTACTGTGTCCCCGGTACCAAATACCATCTAGGTTCCATTTCTCTAGGCAGGCGATACCGAAAATGTACACAGACCTCAGAAAAAGAGTCACCAGTGTCCTAAAAAATGCAGCTGTACCCAATGTCCACTTAACCACGGACATGTGGACAAGTGGAGCAGGGCAGGGTCAGGACTATATGACTGTGACAGCCCACTGGGTAGATGTATGGACTCCCACCGCAAGAACAGCAGCGGCGGCACCAGTAGCAGCATCTCGCAAACGCCAACTCTTTCCTAGGCAGGCTACGCTTTGTATCACCGGTTTCCAGAATACGCACACAGCTGAAAACCTCTTACGGCAACTGAGGAAGATCATCGCGGAATGGCTTACCCCAATTGGACTCTCCTGTGGATTTGTGGCATCGGACAACGCCAGCAATATTGTGTGTGCATTAAATATGGGCAAATTCCAGCACGTCCCATGTTTTGCACATACCTTGAATTTGGTGGTGCAGAATTTTTTAAAAAACGAGAGGGGCGTGCAAGAGATGCTGTCGGTGGCCAGAAGAATTGCGGGACACTTTCGGTGTACAGGCACCACGTACAGAAAACTGGAGCACCACCAAAAACGCCTGAACCTGCCCTGCCATCATCTGAAGCAAGAAGTGGTAACGAGGTGGAATTCAACCCTCTATATGCTTCAGAGGTTGGAGGAGCAGCAAAAGGCCATTCAAGCCTATACAATTGAGCACGATATAGGAGGTGGAATGTACCTGTCTCAAGCGCAGTGGAGAATGATTTCAACGTTGTGCAAGGTTCTGCAACCTTTTGAACTTGCCACACGTGAAGTCAGTTCAGACACTGCCTGCCTGAGTCAGGTCATTCCCCTCATCAGGCTTTTGCAGAAGAAGCTGGAGGCATTGAAGAAGGAGCTAAAAGGGAGCGATTCCGCTAGGCATGTGGGACTTGTGGATGCAGCCCTTAATTCGCTTAACAAGGATTCACGGGTGGTCAATCTGTTGAAATCAGAGCACTACATTTTGGCCACCGTGCTCGATCCTAGATTTAAAACCTACCTTGGATCTCTCTTTCCGGCAGACACAAGTCTGCTGGGGTTCAAAGACCTGCTGGTGACAAAATTGTCAAGTCAAGCGGAACGCGACCTGTCAACATCTCCTCCTTTACATTCTCCCGCAACTGGGGGTGCGAGGAAAAGGCTCAGAATTCCGAGCCCACCCGCTGGCGGTGATGCAGGGCAGTCTGGAGCGACTGCTGATGCTGACATCTGGTCCGGACTGAAGGACCTGACAACGATTACGGACATGTCGTCTACTGTCACTGCATATGATTCTGTCACCATTGAAAGAATGGTGGAGGATTATATGAGTGACCGCATCCAAGTAGGCACGTCAGACAGTCCGTACTTATACTGGAAGAAAAAAAAAGGCAATTTGGAGGCCCTTGCACAAACTGGCTTTATTCTACCTAAGTTGCCCTCCCACAAGTGTGTACTCCGAAAGAGTGTTTAGTGCCGCCGCTCACCTTGTCAGTAATCGGCGTACGAGGTTACTTCCAGAAAATGTGGAGAAGATGATGTTCATTAAAATTAATTATAATCAATTCCTCCGTGGAGACATTGACCAGCAGCAATTGCCTCCACAAAGTACACAGGGAGCTGAGATGGTGGATTCCAGTGGGGACGAATTGATAATCTGTGAGGAGCGGGATGTACACGGTGATATATCGGAGGATGATGATGAGGTGGACATCTTGCCTCTGTAGAGCCAGTTTGTGCAAGGAGAGATTAATTGCTTCTTTTTCGGTGGGGGTCCAAACCAACCCGTCATTTCAGTCACAGTCGTGTGGCAGACCCTGTCACTGAAATGATGGGTTGGTTAAAGTGTGCATGTCCTGTTTATACAACATAAGGGTGGGTGGGAGGGCCCAAGGACAATTCCATCTTGCACCTCTTTTTTCTTTCATTTTTATTTGCGTCATGTGCTGTTTGGGGAGGGTTTTTTGGAAGGGCCATCCTGCGTGACACTGCAGTGCCACTCCTAGATGGGCCAGGTGTTTGTGTCGGCCACTAGGGTCGCTTAGCTTACTCACACAGCTACCTCATTGCGTCTCTTTTTTACTTTGCGTCATGTGCTGTTTGGGGAGTGTTTTTTGGAAGGGCCATCCTGCGTGACACTGCAGTGCCACTCCTAGATGGGCCAGGTGTTTGTGTCGGCCACTAGGGTCGCTTAGCTTACTCACACAGCTACCTCATTGCGTCTCTTTTTTACTTTGCGTCATGTGCTGTTTGGGGAGTGTTTTTTGGAAGGGCCATCCTGCGTGACACTGCAGTGCCACTCCTAGATGGGCCAGGTGTTTGTGTCGGCCACTAGGGTCGCTTAGCTTACTCACACAGCTACCTCATTGCGCCTCTTTTTTTCTTTGCGTCATGTGCTGTTTGGGGAGGGTTTTTTGGAAGGGACATCCTGCGTGACACTGCAGTGCCACTCCTAGATGGGCCAGGTGTTTGTGTCGGCCACTAGGGTCGCTTAGCTTACTCACACAGCTACCTCATTGCGCCTCTTTTTTTCTTTGCGTCATGTGCTGTTTGGGGAGTGTTTTTTGGAAGGGCCATCCTGCGTGACACTGCAGTGCCACTCCTAGATGGGCCAGGTGTTTGTGTCGGCCACTAGGGTCGCTTAGCTTACTCACACAGCTACCTCATTGCGCCTCTTTTTTTCTTTGCGTCATGTGCTGTTTGGGGAGGGTTTTTTGGAAGGGACATCCTGCGTGACACTGCAGTGCCACTCCTAGATGGGCCAGGTGTTTGTGTCGGCCACTAGGGTCGCTTAGCTTACTCACACAGCTACCTCATTGCGTCTCTTTTTTACTTTGCGTCATGTGCTGTTTGGGGAGTGTTTTTTGGAAGGGCCATCCTGCGTGACACTGCAGTGCCACTCCTAGATGGGCCAGGTGTTTGTGTCGGCCACTAGGGTCGCTTAGCTTACTCACACAGCTACCTCATTGCGCCTCTTTTTTTCTTTGCGTCATGTGCTGTTTGGGGAGGGTTTTTTGGAAGGGACATCCTGCGTGACACTGCAGTGCCACTCCTAG
The DNA here is from genome assembly GCF_028390025.1 of Pseudophryne corroboree. Classification (NCBI taxonomy): domain Eukaryota; kingdom Metazoa; phylum Chordata; class Amphibia; order Anura; family Myobatrachidae; genus Pseudophryne; species Pseudophryne corroboree. The sequence goes on along the minus strand of NC_086444.1, from coordinate 290,339,902 downwards.
ATGGGCCAGGTGTTTGTGTCGGCCACTAGGGTCGCTTAGCTTACTCACACAGCTACCTCATTGCGCCTCTTTTTTTCTTTGCGTCATGTGCTGTTTGGGGAGTGTTTTTTGGAAGGGCCATCCTGCGTGACACTGCAGTGCCACTCCTAGATGGGCCAGGTGTTTGTGTCGGCCACTAGGGTCGCTTAGCTTACTCACACAGCTACCTCATTGCGCCTCTTTTTTTCTTTGCGTCATGTGCTGTTTGGGGAGGGTTTTTTGGAAGGGACATCCTGCGTGACACTGCAGTGCCACTCCTGGATGGGCCAGGTGTTTGTGTCGGCCACTAGGGTCGCTTAGCTTACTCACACAGCTACCTCATTGCGCCTCTTTTTTTCTTTGCGTCATGTGCTGTTTGGGGAGGGTTTTTTGGAAGGGACATCCTGCGTGACACTGCAGTGCCACTCCTAGATGGGCCAGGTGTTTGTGTCGGCCACTAGGGTCGCTTAGCTTACTCACACAGCTACCTCATTGCGCCTCTTTTTTTCTTTGCGTCATGTGCTGTTTGGGGAGTGTTTTTTGGAAGGGCCATCCTGCGTGACACTGCAGTGCCACTCCTAGATGGGCCAGGTGTTTGTGTCGGCCACTAGGGTCGCTTAGCTTACTCACACAGCTACCTCATTGCGCCTCTTTTTTTCTTTGCGTCATGTGCTGTTTGGGGAGGGTTTTTTGGAAGGGACATCCTGCGTGACACTGCAGTGCCACTCCTAGATGGGCCAGGTGTTTGTGTCGGCCACTAGGGTCGCTTAGCTTACTCACACAGCTACCTCATTGCGCCTCTTTTTTTCTTTGCGTCATGTGCTGTTTGGGGAGGGTTTTTTGGAAGGGACATCCTGCGTGACACTGCAGTGCCACTCCTAGATGGGCCAGGTGTTTGTGTCGGCCACTAGGGTCGCTTAGCTTACTCACACAGCTACCTCATTGCGCCTCTTTTTTTCTTTGCGTCATGTGCTGTTTGGGGAGGGTTTTTTGGAAGGGCCATCCTGCGTGACACTGCAGTGCCACTCCTAGATGGGCCAGGTGTTTGTGTCGGCCACTAGGGTCGCTTAGCTTACTCACACAGCTACCTCATTGCGCCTCTTTTTTTCTTTGCGTCATGTGCTGTTTGGGGAGGGTTTTTTGGAAGGGACATCCTGCGTGACACTGCAGTGCCACTCCTAGATGGGCCAGGTGTTTGTGTCGGCCACTAGGGTCGCTTAGCTTACTCACACAGCTACCTCATTGCGCCTCTTTTTTTCTTTGCGTCATGTGCTGTTTGGGGAGGGTTTTTTGGAAGGGACATCCTGCGTGACACTGCAGTGCCACTCCTAGATGGGCCAGGTGTTTGTGTCGGCCACTAGGGTCGCTTAGCTTACTCACACAGCTACCTCATTGCGCCTCTTTTTTTCTTTGCGTCATGTGCTGTTTGGGGAGTGTTTTTTGGAAGGGCCATCCTGCGTGACACTGCAGTGCCACTCCTAGATGGGCCAGGTGTTTGTGTCGGCCACTAGGGTCGCTTAGCTTACTCACACAGCTACCTCATTGCGCCTCTTTTTTTCTTTGCGTCATGTGCTGTTTGGGGAGGGTTTTTTGGAAGGGACATCCTGCGTGACACTGCAGTGCCACTCCTAGATGGGCCAGGTGTTTGTGTCGGCCACTGGGGTCGCTTAGCTTAGTCATCCAGCGACCTCGGTGCAAATTTTAGGACTAAAAATAACATTGTGAGGTGTGAGGTATTCAGAATAGACTGAAAATGAGTGTAAATTGTGGTTTTTGAGGTTAATAATACTTTGGGATCAAAATGACCCCCAAATTCTATGATTTAAGCTGTTTTTTAGTGTTTTTTGAAAAAAACACCCGAATCCAAAACACACCCGAATCCGACAAAAAAAAATCGGTGAGGTTTTGCCAAAACGCGGTCGAACCCAAAACACGGCCGCGGAACCGAACCCAAAACCAAAACACAAAACCCGAAAAATTTCCGGTGCACATCTCTAGTACTTGTACGACGCGCCTGCGCATTCTGGTGCATACGCATGTGCAGTAGTGACCTGATCGATGCGTTGCGAAAAACTTCAGCATGCGATCAGGTCGGAATGATACCCATTATTAGATGGCACTATTGTCTTTGTAAAATTAGTTAAGCTGCGCAATGACAGACATCCCTGCCAGTGAAGCCTCAGGCACAGTGTATGTGTGTGTGTGTGTGTGTGTGTGTGTGTGTGTGTATGTATGTATATGTATGTGTATTTGTGTGTATGTATATATATATATATTTATATATATATATATATATATATATATATATATATATGGATGTGCGGCACTCGCGGCTCATGAAAATATGACTCGACCACAGATGGATATCAACGTTTCAATTATACAATTGTCATCAGGATACGCAGCAAACAATGAAATAAATTCACTTTATATCCCCACCACTGTGCAGAAGGATGCACGCTGACTGCGGCGCCCTTGGATGATGTCACTGCAAGTAGCACGGTATGCATCAACCCATCACCATGGAGACACTCGTGTATTAAAAATTAGATATTTAGAGGTTATATATAACTATAATGTAACTATAGTGTTTAGTAGCATATTTTATCAAGATTCACAACCTCTATCTCCCTACATAATATATCTCTCTCTTATCATGTACTGCTTGTTACATCACCTGCAGTGCATCATACATACCAACGCTGCCATTGGCTGAACCATTTAGGATTAACATAATTAACAATATGAGGAAGGGGAGCTCTGTAAATGGTGCCCACATCATAAAATAATAAATACTGCCCCTATTGTGCAGGGTTTTTCTCTCTCTCTCTCTCTCTTCCCCCTCTATTCACCCTATCTTCCACTATGCTCTCTATTCCTCCCATTTCTCCTTATTCCTTCCGTCTCCCCCATTTCTCTAATGTCTCCCTACTCTATTCATTCCTCTCATCTCTCCTATGCCTTCTGTCTCCACCTATATTTGCCCCTATTACTCCCGTCCCCCCTACTCCTTTCCGCCCCCCATTTCTCCCATCACCACCTATTCTTCACGCTGTTCCTCCTTTTATACTACTGTTTCTTTGCTTTTCTTACCTCATTATTAGTTTCCATCTAGAAAAGAGGTTTGGAGGGAGTTTTAGCAGACATGTTATGCTGAAAGTGTTTTGTGGCCCCAGGTGGGGGCATTGTTGGCTTGTAAGTGGGCTGCAGGTCGTGGGGGTGGGTAGGGTGGAGGCAGATGAGCTAGGCCCTATGTCTCTCTAGATGCATCTGGCAGCACAAAGAGCTGTGTGCAACTGCTAGGCACAGGGTCAGATTAACAATGTGGGAATATATCTCCAGGCCTGCACATAAAAATAGGCCCATCATACCAGCTGTTAAAAGTGTATTTCTATTTAATTTACAAAATTATGTAATTTTTATACCTTTGCATGTTTAGGGAGACTTTGGGGTTGATAGTGTAGGGATGTACCTGTCCACATGGGTCTGGCCACACCGACACAGCACTGGTTACCGCTCCTCTGGTTCTCGCAGTAGGCTCTTGAATATTTTTAGCCGCAGGCAGGCCCAGATTAAGGGAGAGGTGACAGGGGTGCACACAGGTAGCCTCCCCCGTCCAGGTGGCTCAGTTGTTCATTAACTTCGGCCACCAAGGAGAAGTTCCATGAACAGCAGTCTGTCATCTCGTGGGATGCTGCATTAAAATCTTGCAAGACAATGACTCCAGCTTCTGCTGCTCCGACGCTCGCTGGACAGGTAACGCGCATGTGTGTGTGTCTTTGTGTGTAGCGGGGGTGGGTGTCTTGGGGGGCTCAGTGGTCTTTGTCAATTATTGTAGTAGTGGGGGCCACCACATCTTCATTTCCCCGGGGGGCCCACACCAGCTGTAATCCGGCCCTGGCCCCATGCCCATGTGGTCCTTAATCCGTTCCTGGCTAGACAGAATTGATATTTTCCTTCCTTATCAATACATAATGATTGCCTCCAATAAAAGTGTATTGGGAATGCTCTTCTTCTAATCGGCCACATACTGTAGCTGAAACAGCATGCTGTGTAAGCTGTCTCCTCTGTCACAACCTCTTCTATAGTATTTTGTGATGTTTTTTTCCTGCCCGTTTTTGGCTATGTTTGAAAAATGCCAATTAATAGATTGTTCCTATGATGTGTCTGATGACGGTTTCTAAATGTCATATTTCTGGCGGTTTTTGATAGTTTTGCCTTTAGTGAAACCTGACATTTCAAAACTGTCAGAAAACCAATAGCTTTTACAAACCAAAGTTTAGTAAATTTCACCCCTGCAGGTAGCTTCAGTGGCAAAAATGCGGTCAAACCTCTGAATATGCCTTTTTTGGATGTTTTACCACATTCCCCATATGTACCGGGTTCTGGAAAGTAACATTTCCTGGAGCTTGAACCCGACAGGCAACACTATAAATGGTGCTGCTTAATAGAAGCCCATGGGTTTCTTTCTGAAACAATCCCTGAAATGGATCCAATAAGATCCTGAGCGGTGTCTCTGGTGGCTTGCGCATACCCTGGTTGGCGGACACACATTCGCTGAAGGACTCCTTGGTAGGTTCCCACACTCCACGGGACAGCTCTTATTGGGAGAGCTGTCCCTTTCATAAATCTGCATGCATACGGTGTTAATAAATGGTGATATGCATGCGATCAGTGATGGGATGCATGCATCGCATTCAGAATGGAAAGTGTCATGCATCCCGCACCTTCAGTTTCATAAAAATTGTATATAACCAATCTGAGATATATTGTTTGCCTTTCTGACTTCTATGTCGGTTACAGCATCTCAGATATTAATGACTTATGAATACCAAAGCACTCACTCTCTCGTCGTAAGATAGAAAAATTACTTTCAGGAGACTAGTGGAGTCAAGAATGATAAATAACTTCAGCAAAGCAACTCTACCTTGCCACATATTTACAGCCTATATTTAAACCTTGCAAACACTGACATTTTGAAGTTTATAACCTTGTTATATGTTTAATTTTTGCATTCATCAATGCCATATATAAAAAAATAGGATTTTAATACCTACCGGTAAATCCTTTTCTCTTAATCCGTAGAGGATGCTGGGGATGCTTCAAGAACCATGGGGTATAGACGGGATCCGCAGGAGACATGGGCACACTACAAGACTTTGAATGGGTGTGAACTGGCTCCTCCCTCTATGCCCCTCCTCCAGACTCCAGTTATAGGAACTGTGCCCAGGGAGACGGACATTTCAAGGAAAAGGATTTATTTAATTATTTTAAACTAAGGTGAGATACTTACCAGCTCACACCTCCAACACGCCGTACAAAATGGCATTCAACAAACAACGCATGCAGCGGCATGACCAACAACAGTCACAGATTGACTGAACTCAACGCAACATGAGCGTAACTAAAACCAAACTGCAGATACAGCCCGCACTGGGACGGGCGCACAGCATCCTCTACGGACTAAGAGAAAAGGATTTACCGGTAGGTATTACAATCCTATTTTCTCATACGTCCTAGAGGATGCTGGGGATGCTTCAAGAACCATGGGGTTTATACCAAAGCTCTAGAACGGGCGGGAGAGTGCGGATGACTCTGCAGCACCGATTGACCAAACAAGAGGTCCTCCTCTGCCAGGGTATGAAACTTGTAAAACTTCGCAGAGGTGTTTGATCCCGACCAAGTAGCAGCTCGGCAAAGTTGTAACGCCGAGACTCCACGGGCAGCCGCCCAAGATGAGCCCACCTTTCTGGTAGAATGGGCTTTCACCGATTTCGGTAACGGCAATCCTGCCGTAGAATGAGCCTGCTGAATTGTAGTACAAATCCAGCGCGCAATAGTCTGCTTAGAAGCAGGAGCCCCAATCTTGTTGGGAGCCCACAGGACAAACAAAGCCTCTGTTTTCCTAATCTGAGCCGTTCTCGCGACATAGATTTTCAAAGCTCTGACCACATCAAGAGACTTCGACTCCGCCAAGGCGTCCGTAACCACTGGCACCATAATAGGCTGGTTTATGTGAAACGATGAAACCACTTTTGGCAGAAATTGCAGACGAGTTCTCAACTCTGCTCTATCTGCATGGAAGATTAAATAGGGGCTTTTGTGAGACAAATCCGCCAACTCAGACACCCGCCTTGCGGATGCCAAGGCCAACAGCATGACCACTTTCCAAGTAAGGAATTTTAACTCAACCTTGTGCAAAGGTTCAAACCAATGTGATTGCAAGAATTGCAACACCACATTAAGATCCCACGGTGCGACAGGAGGCACAAATGAAGGTTGGATGTGCAGCATTCCTTTTACGAAGGTCTGAACTTCTGGAAGAGAAGCCAATTCTTTCTGAAAAAAGATAGACAAGGCCGCAATCTGTACTTTAAAAGAGCCTAACTTTAGGCCCGCATCCACACCTGCTTGTAGGAAATGGAGCAAACGCCCCAGGTGAAATTCTTCCGTAGGAGCCTTCTTGGATTCACACCAAGACACATATTTCCTCCAAATACGGTGGTAATGCTTTGCCATTACTTCTTTTCTAGCCTGAAGAAGTGTGGGAATGACTTCACTTGGAATACCCTTTCGGGCTAGGATTTGGCGTTCAACCGCCATGCCGTCAAATGCAGCCGCGGAAAGTCCTGATACACGCACGGCCCCTGTTGAAACAGGTCCTCCCGAAGAGGAAGAGGCCATGGATCTTCTATGAGCCACTCATGAAGATCTGGATACCAGGCCCTTTTTGGCCAATCCAGAACAATGAGGATCGCCTGAACCCTTGTTCTTCTTATAATTTTTATCACCTTTGGAATAAGTGGAAGTGGAGGGAACACATATACCAATGGAAACACCGATGGTGTCACTAGGGCGTCCACTGCTATCGCTTGAGGGTCCCTTGACCTGGAACAATATCTCTGAAGTTTCTTGTTGAGGCGGGACGCCATCATGTCTACTTGAGGAACTCCCCAACGACTTGTCACTTCTGCAAAGACCTCTTGATGAAGACCCCACTCTCCTGGAAGGAGATCGTGTCTGCTGAGGAAGTCTGCTTCCCAGTTGTCCACTCCTGGAATGAAGACTGCTGACAGAGCGCTGGCATGTCTTTCCGCCCAGCGAAGAATCTTCGTGGCCTCGGCCATCGCCACTCTGCTCCTTGTTCCGCCTTGGCGGTTTATGTACGCCACCACTGTCACATTGTCTTACTGAATCAAGACAGGCAGACCTCGAAGAAGATGTTCTGCCTGCAGTATGCCGTTGTAAATGGCTCTTAATTCCAGAATGTTTATGTGTAGACAAGCTTCCTGGCTTGACCACTTTCCCTGAAAGTTTCTTCCCTGTGTGACTGCTCCCCAGCCTCGGAGGCTTGCATCTGTGATCACCAGGATCCAATCCTGAATCCCGAACCTGCGTCCATCCAGAAGGTGAGAACTGTGCAGCCACCACAGAAGGGAGATTCTGGTCCTGGGAGAAATAATTATTTTCCGGTGCATGTCCAGGTGAGACCCGGACCACTGGTCCAACAGGTTCCGCTGAAACACCCTGGCATGGAACCTGCCATTCGGAATGGCCTCGTAGGCCGCCACCATCTTCCCCAGCAACTGAGTGCATTGAAGAACTGACACCTTTGCCGGTTTCAGAATCTGTTTTACCATGTTCTGTATTTCCAGAGCTTTTTCCACTGGAAGAAAAACTCTCTGCAATTCTGTATCCAGAATCATACCCAGGAACGACAGCCATGTCGTCTTATCCAACTGTGATTTTGGTAAATTTAGGAGCCAACCATGTTGTTGCAGAATCGTCAGTGAAAGGGCAACATTATTCAGCAATTGCTCCTTGGACCTCGCCTTTATGAGGAGATCATCCAAGTACGGTATAATTGTGATTCCCTGCTTGCACAGGAGAACCATCATTTCCACCATTACTTTGGTCTGTCCACGGCTCCGAGGATTTTCACCAAACGGCAACGTCTGAAATTGGTAATGACAGTCCTGCACAGCAAATCTCAGGTAAGCCTGATGTGAAGGATATATGGGGACATGCAAGTAGGCATCTTTTATGTCGACCGACACCATAAAATCCCTCTCTTCCAGACTGGAGATCACTGCTCGGAGAGATTCCATCTTGAATTTGAATTTTTTTAGAAAGACATTGAGGGATTTTAGGTTCAGAATCGGTCTGACTGAGCCATCCGGCTTCGGGACCACGAACAGGCTCGAATAAAATCCTTCCCCCTGTTGTGACGGGGGCACTGTAACAATTACTTGATTTTGACACAACTTTAGTATCGCAGCGCTTACTATCTCCCTTTCTAGCAGAGAAGCTGGCAAGGCCGATTTGAAAAATCGGTGAGGGGGCACGTCTTGCAACTCCAACCTGTATCCTTGGGTTACTATTTCTACTATCCAAGGATCCAGGTCCGAGTGCACCCAGACCTGACTGAAGAGTTGGAGACGTGCCCCCACTGGTGCGGACTCCCGCAGAGGAGCCCCAGCGTCATGCGGTGGATTTGGTAGAAGCCGGAGAGGACTTCTGCTCTTGGGAACTTGCCACAGCCTGTGACCTTTTTCCCCTTCCACTCCCCCTCGCAGCAAGGAAGGAGGACCCACGTCCTTTTTTGAATTTATTGGTCCGAAAGGACTGCATCTGATAGTGAGGTGATTTCTTCTGCTGTGCAGGAACATAAGATAAAAATGAAGACTTACCCGCGGTAGCCGTAGACACCAGGTCAGTGAGGCCATCACCAAACAAGACCCTACCGTTAAACGGTAGAGACTCCATCGCCTTCTTAGAGTCAGCATCAGCATTCCATTGATGAATCCACAATGCTCTCCTTGCTGAGACTGCCATGGTATTGGCCCTTGATCCCAAAAGGCCAATATCCCTTACAGCTTCTTTTAAATATGCTGCAGCGTCCCTGATGTGACCCAGAGTCAAAAGCACACTATCCCTGTCTAGGGAATCTACCTCAGATAACAAGTTATCTGCCCACTTCTCAATAGCACTACTCACCCATGCCGAAGCAACGGCAGGCCTGAGTAGCGACCCTGTAGTGACATAAATGGATTTTAGTGTATTTTCCTGCTTATGATCCGCAGGATCCTTTAGGGCTGCCGTGTCAGGGGACGGAAGCGCCACCTTTTTGGACAGACGCGATAAAGCTTTGTCTACCGTGGGGATTGACTCCTACCTTTCCCTGTCCCCAGAGGCTAACGGATATGCCACTGGAATTCTTTTGGGAACCTGTATCTTCTTGTCAGGATTTCCCCAAGCCTTTTCAAAAAGTGCGTTCAGTTCATGAGAGGGAGGAAACGTTACCTCAGGTTTCTTTCCTTTAAACATACAGACCCTCGTATCAGGAACAGCAGGGTCCTCCGTGATATGTAATACGTCTTTTATCGCCACAATCATGTACTGAATACTCTTAGCCAGTTTTGGATGTAATCTGGAATCACTATAGTCAACACTGGAATCAGGGTCCGTGTCGGTATCTGTATCTGCTATCTGGGTAAATGCACATTTCTGTGACCCCGAAGGGGTCTGGGTTTGTGACAAAGCATCCTCCATGGATTTCCTCCATGTCTGGTTCTTAGACTTAGATTTATCAAATCTCTTAGTCAACCTAGTCACATTTGCGTTTAAAACACTCAACATATTCACCCAATCATCCGCCGGCGGTGCCGACACGGCCACTCTCACAGTATTTTCTGTCCGCACTCCAGCCTCCTCCTGGGAAGAGCATTCAGCCTCAGACATGTCGACACACATGTACCGACACCCACAACCACACTGGGGCTATAGGAGACAGACCCACAACAAAGCCTGTAAGAGAGACACAGAGGGAGTTCTGCCATCTCACACCCAGCGCCTATCCCTGTACTGAAGCAAGTAAAAAGACTGCCCATACCTGTTAGCGCTTTCTATATATATAATTTAGCACCAAATCACTTGTGCCCCCCCTCCGTTTTGCACCCTGTTACTTGTACAGCAGTGTGGAGGTCAGGGCCAGCGTCTCTGCAGCTTCTGTGAAGAGAAAATTGCGCTGGTCAGAGCTGTGTGGGCTAAGCCCCGCCCACTACATGGTGCGCTTCAGTCCCGCTTAAATTTATCTTTATACTGGCGGGGGTCCCTTAACTAGTGCCTAGGCACTGTTATCACTTATGCTAGTGGTGTTTGTGGTGTTCATGCTGCCCAGAGCGCCCCCCCTGCGCCCTGCACCCTGCAGTGCCGAGTTTTGTTTGGGAGCATGGTGCGCTGCGCGGTACCTCAAACGCCATCTTCTGCCATCACTGAAGTCTTCTGATCTTCTCATACTCACCCGGCTTCTGTCTTCTGGCTCTGTGAGGGGGGCGACGGCGCGGTTCCGGGAACAAGCAGCTAGGCGCACCAAGTGATCGAACCCTCTAGAGCAGGCCTGGCCAACCTGTGGAGCTAATGGTGTCCAGTAGCCTAAGAAGCAGAGCCCTTGAACTCAGAAGAAGTAGGTCTGCTTCTCTCCCCTCAGTCCCACGATGCAGGGAGACTGTTGCCAGCAGGTCTTTCTGAAAATAATAAACCTAATAAAAGTCTTTTTCTGAGAAACTCTGGAGAGCTTCTCAGTGTGCATCCAGTCTCACTGGGCACAGAATCTAACTGGAGTCTGGAGGAGGGGCATAGAGGGAGGAGCCAGTTCACACCAATTCAAAGTCTTGTAGTGTGCCCATGTCTCCTGCGGATCCCGTCTATACCCCATGGTTCTTGAAGCATCCCCAGCATCCTCTAGGATGTATGAGAAATAACTGAAAAACTACTGTTTTTATTAAAATCATGAGAATGGACTATATTATTTAAATGGATTCATCTATGTAAAGTGTAACTGACATATTTGCAGCGATATAGCTGATTTTTTATTGAAGCAATATAATATCACTCATTGCCGCATAGCTGATTTTTTATTGTAGCAATATAATATCACTCATTGCCGCAATTTAGTGAATAAATATCACTGGAGCTGAGCTATAATCAGCTGTGGTGATACTGGTCTGGGGCGCTGGAGTAGCTGAGCTAAAGTCATCTGTGGTGATACTGGCCTGGAGCAACTGAGCTATATTAGTTAGCTGTGGTGATACTGACCTGGAGCGCTGAAGCAGCTGAGCTACAGTCAGCTGTGGTCATACTGGCCTGGAGCGCTGGAGCAGCTGAGCTATAGTCAGCTGTGGTGATACTGGTCTGGGGTGCTGAAGCAGCTGTGCTATAGTCAACTGTGGTGATACTGGCCTGGAGCGCTGGAGCAGCTGAGCTATAGTCAGTTGTCAATGGAATGTCTGTTTCTGCTAATCCTACGCACCCAGCAAGTCTGAAAAATGTACTATAAATCTAATTTCTGACCAAGGCCCTCATTCCGAGTTGATCGCTAGCTGCTTTCGGTCGCAGCGCAGCGATTAGGTGAAAAAGCGGCATATCTGCGCATGCGTACGGGCCGCAGTACGCACACGCGAAGTACTTTCACGAAAAACTATGCAGTTTTACACAAGGTCGAGCAACGCTTTTCTGTCGCTCTGTTGATCGGTGAGTGATTGATAGGAAGTGGGTATTTCTGGGTGGTAACTGGCCGTTTTCAGGGAGTGTGATAAAAAAATGCAGGCGTGCCAGGTAAAAACGCAGGCGTGTCTGGGGAACCGGGGGAGTGGCTGGCCGAACACAGGGTGTGTTTGTAACGTCAAAGCAGGAACTAAACTGTCTGCAGTGATCGCAAGGTAGGAGTAGATTTTGAGCTGCTCAGAAACTGCATGAAATTTTTTTCGAGCACTTCTGCTAACCTTTCGTTCGCACTTCTGCTAAGCTAAGATACACTCCCAGAGGGCGGCGGCCTAGTGTTTGCACTGCTGCTAAAAGCAGCTAGCGAGCGATCAACTCGGAATGAGGGCCCAAGATCGAACAATAAACTAACACTGATGTTTTCACATAGAAAACACTAATACAACAGAGATTTACTAATGCTCAGTTTTAGAACCAAACAAAACTCTGATGCAAAAACGACTGCCAAATCGCCTAAATAGGCCTGTGGTAGGTAAGTTTGGGACAAGCACTGCATATATTACTGTGATCTGTGCAGGCGTCGTACAAAAGTAAAGAAAGAGTTAATAAAAACTAGTGATGTGCACCGGAAATTTTTTCGGGTTTTGTGTTTTGGATTCGGACGCGTTTTGGCAAAACCTCCCTGAATTTTTTTTGTCGGATTCGGGTGTGTTTTGGATTCGGGTGTTTTTTTACAAAAAACCCTCAAAAACAGCTTAAATCATAGAATTTGGGGGTCATTTTGATCCCATAGTATTATTAACCTCAATAACCATAATTTACACTCATTTCCAGTCTATTCTGAACACCTCACAATATTATTTTTAGTCCTAAAATTTGCACCGAGGTCGCTGGATGGCTAAGCTAAGCGACCCAAGTGGCCGACACAAATACCTGGCCCATCTAGGGGTGGCACTGCAGTGTCAGACAGGATGGCAGATTTAAAAAATAGTCCCCAAACAGCACATGATGCAAAGAAAAAAAGAGGTGCAATGAGGTAGCTGTGTGACTAAGCTAAGCGACCCAAGTGGCTGACACAAACACCTGGCCCATCTAGGAGTGGCACTGCAGTGTCAGACAGGATGGCAGATTTAAAAAATAGTCCCCAAACAGCACATGATGCAAAGAAAAAAAGAGGTGCAATGAGGTAGCTGTGTGACTAAGCTAAGCGACCCAAGTGGCCGACACAAACACCTGGCCCATCTAGGAGTAGCACCGCAGTGTCAGACAGGATGGCAGATTTAAAAAATAGTCCCCAAACAGCACATGATGCAAAGAAAAAAAAGAGGTGCAATGAGGTAGCTGTGTGACTAAGCTAAGCGACACAAGTGGCCGACACAAACACCTGGCGCATCTAGGAGTGGCACTGCAGTGTTAGACAGGATGGCAGATTTAAAAAATAGTCCCCAAACAGCACATGATGCAAAGAAAAAGAGAGGTGCAATGAGGTAGCTGTGTGACTAAGCTAAGCGACACAAGTGGCCGACACAAACACCTGGCCCATCTAGGAGTGGCACTGCAGTTTTCTAGCGAGAGGATGAGTGCTTCCATCCTCATGTGAATCTGAACCACTAGCTATGAACATAGGCCAGGGCCTCAGCCGTTCCTTGCCACTCCGTGTCGTAAATGGCATATTGGCAAGTTTATGCTTCTCATCAGACGCTTTCAATTTAGATTTTTGGGTCATATTACTGAACTTTTGTAGTATACTTGATGACACAGAGGTACTGCAGTGGACTACTGTACAGTACTGCTATGTATATACTGGTGGTCACAGCAACATTCTGCACTGTCCCCTCCTACTATATACTGCGCACAACTAAAATGCAGCACAGGTATGGATGCATAGTATACTTGACGACACAGAGGTAGAGCTGTGGACTACTGTACCGTACTACTATATATATACTGGTGGTCACAGCAACATTCTGCACTGTCCCCTCCTACTATATACTGCACACAACTAAAATGCAGCACAGGTATGGATGGATAGTATACTTGACGACATAGAGGTAGAGCAGTGGACTACTGTACCGTACTGCTATATATATATTGGTGGTCAGCAAAATTCTGCACTGTCCTCCTACTATATACTGCGCACAACTAAAATGCAGCACAGGTATGGATGGATAGTATACTTGACGACACAGAGGTAGAGCAGTGGACTACTGTACCGTACTGCTATATATATATTGGTGGTCAGCAAAATTCTGCACTGTCCTCCTACTATATACTACAATGCAGCACAGATATGGAGCGTTTTTCAGGCAGAGAACGTAGATATTTTCAGCACACTGAGCACAGATATTTGCAAGCACACTGAGCACAGATATTTGCAAACACACTGAGCACAGATATTTGCAGCACACTGAGCACAGATATTTGCAAGCACACTGAGCACAGATATTTTCAGCACACTGAGCACAGATAATGGCAGCACATGGAACACAGAAACTGAGAGAACGCTATTATCTCCAATGCACGAGTGAAAATGGCGGTGACGCGCGGCTCCTTATATAGAATACGAATCTCGCGAGAATCCGACAGCGGGATGATGACGTTCGGGCGCGCTCGGGTTAACTGAGCAAGGCGGGAAGATCCGAGTCTGCCTCGGAACCATGTAAAACGAGTGAAGTTCGGGGGGATTCGGATCCCGAGGAACTGAACCCGCTCATCACTAATAAAAACATTAGTGTGGAGTCTCCACCTAAATCTACTGTATAACTAGCCAACTTGCTCTGGACCTCTCTGCCTGTTCTGGTCATGGGAAACTGATTTAGGCCCACATCATGGGTCCCCCCTGCCATCATGTAAAACTGGGACAGCTCAAACTGGTCAGCTAAGGCCTGGAATTCCTCGGGAAGTGAGGAGTAAATTCTTTCATATCGGTTACTTAATTTGAAACATTTGCAATGTATTTAGTATCCAGTTATGAAGTGATTCTCTCCTGCAATCTGGAGCACCATATCTAATATATATATATAGTAAACTTTTGAGAAAAATTAATGTACCTCCCGAGCTGTCCCAACTTTCGCGGGACAGTCCCGTATTTTTGGGTCTGTCCTGCTGTCCCTCCTGTGGGCCGTAGTGTCCTGCGGTGGGGTGGGGAAGTTGGGAGGCTCCCTATCACTCCCTGCTCTGCTCAGTTCAGAGCAGAGCAGCGGTGCACATAGCATCTCTTCCAGTGAGCCAGAGCGACATTAGACCACACCCCTTTTTTGGCACCACTCTACTTCGCTACGCTTTGAGTTCGGGTTTTATGCCTCCAGATGTTGGGAGGTATGGTACAGTTATAGAAAGAAAAATATTGGGAACCGCACAAGTCCTCGATCTGATAAATAGTAGCCTCTGAAAAACTGAATTATCCCTGAATTGCTTCTAGATATAGCAACTAGGGGTATATGGAAAATTAATCCTATTCCCAGTAAATGTTGCTTTCAGTGGTGCTCCCCAGAGTCAAATTTAGACAGTCAGAAAAAACCAAAACAAAGAAGTGTTGGTAAGTAGACTCTTTTTTGGGAGCACTCTAATTCAGAGGATGGCAATGTAATTTGTTACTGATAAAACCATTTTTATTAGGTAACACGTAAAATAAGAATTAAGGAGTATCTGCATTGAAAATTAAAAGCTTTGCGAAAATATGAAAAAAGATTATAAGTAATACGTGATATCCATATCACAATCTACCAATTGCCGGAAATTATGGCTGTGGTAACAAAATTCATTAATCATTGCACATTGTGACTCATATATTGTATGACCGTCATTTATTCAGCAGATATCCATTGTGGATTGTGGTAAATGCAGAGAATTAAATCATAGGTCATATAGGAGTCCGGTACCCAATAGTATATGTATAGGTGACACTATATAGGGGAGTCAATTTATTGCAGTACCAGGGTGTTCAAAGGTGGTCTCCCATCCTAGTACTAGCCCGGCCTTTCACTGCTTAGCTTCCAAGGTCAGAAGAGATTGGGCATCTCCAGTGAGGTATGACCGCAAATGTTGTACTCACCCTATTGAGTCACCCAAGTGTGTGCAGCCAATTGGTTTAGTCACCTTGTGACATGGCAGCCACAGTGAAATATGAGCATGGGTGATGGCCTATTTTGTGGAAAAAAGGTTTTTTGAAAACACGCAATATCCACAATAAGTACTTGCCTATCACCGTTGCAAACTAATATTTTGAAAATTCAAGTGCCCAGTATTTTGGGTGCAGATGACACTATAGGAGAATCAATTTATTGTGGTACCAGGGTGTTCAGAGGTGGTCACCCATCCTACTACTAGCCCGGCCTTTCACTGCTTAGCTTCCAAGGTCAGAAGAGATTGGGCATTCCCAGTGAGGTATGACCGCAAATATTGTACTCACCCTTTTGAGTCATCCAGGTTTATGAGTTTGTAACTGACATAATTGATATTTGTATGTCTATATGGTACAATGGTCAAGAAACATAAAATGAGATAATGTGCAGCCACCAGGCTTAATTACCCTGTGACATATCAACCACAGACAATATTATACATATGAGTGAAGGCCTATTATGTGGGTAAAATTCCTGAACACCACACAATGTCCACAATTAGGACTTGCCTTTCACTCCCAGAAACGCCCAGAGGGCACCAGACCGTCCGTACCAAATTATACCGCTATATAAGTGCAGGATATAATTGTGCTGCACATCTTAAATGTGGCAGTAGGTTTTCAAAATAATAATTTGTGATAGTACACCCCTATGCACTTAACCAGATAATGGCTATAATGTGCCTTATGCCTGGGACCTATAATAAGTACTTGTGTGATTATAGGAAAGCAGGCTGTGACTAGATGCT
Source organism: Pseudophryne corroboree (assembly GCF_028390025.1). Taxonomy (NCBI): domain Eukaryota; kingdom Metazoa; phylum Chordata; class Amphibia; order Anura; family Myobatrachidae; genus Pseudophryne; species Pseudophryne corroboree. The sequence goes on along the minus strand of NC_086444.1, from coordinate 290,323,510 downwards.
TGTAGATACTTAGCACAATTTCTTAGTTTGTTTGAGACTAATGAGCTTTAGGTTAATAGTATTTGCTGAAGTTTACCATTGATATATTTGTGAGTTTCAAATGGAGAGACACACGGTCATTGGTACGTATGAGTTAGTGGTAGCTTGCTATTGATGTTTGTAGCAAGTATGGATGATCCCAGCTTTGTATGCCTTATTGCTGAAGGAGGAAAAATAATAAATTCCTTATGATGTTGCTAGTTGGAACAGTTTATCCAGTAATGCTTTTACCACAATATAATAATGACCAAGTGGCTGGAAGTAAAATATCACTGTTTCAGTTGCAATTGTGCATGGTTGTTTGCCATGCATATATAGCTCTATGAATGCTGGTTGCTCAGGGAAATTGGATTGAATGTGCTAACAAGCTTAATAATTAAAGTGCAGTTCACAAAGTACAAAGTGCGGGGTATACGATACCAGCTCCGGTATTGCTGTCACTGTGAGACCCGCTTGTTGCTGTGCTCGTGCTTCAAGGGCTGCAGCGGCGTGTGGCCGGAGTCTCCTCGTTCAGAAGACGGAGCTGTGCGGCCGTTGCCTGGTGACCGTCCTAGGGATTCTGGCTAGTGCGGTCATGTGTTCGCATCACGTGATCGCGATACTTCCTCCTGACGTACGTTTCGCATTGTATGCTTGATCACAGGACGTGAGGTGTTAGCTGGGAGTTGGAGTTTTTAAACAGGAATACTGATGATGGATTGGACCTGATGACTGTTAAACATTGGGTCAGCCCTTATTAGGTCAGCCCTTGTTAGGTCATTAAGTTGCATAGCTGAGGGACCCAGATATTTCATGTTGTTTGTTATAGGACGAAATTGAAGATGTATTCTGAAATATTTCTTAAGTTTCAGTAGGAGAATGGTTGAAGAGGGTGGATTTAATGAATTGATGAAATCTTAAAATCATGATTAATTAAAGTCTTATTTAATTAATTTATTTAGGTAATTGTTATAAATAATGACATGAAAATTGATTATAAGATTTAATATGGAGCTTGTCTTGAGCATGTATGTATGTATAATTTATAGTAAAATTAGCAATGAATATGCAAAGATTGCTAAGATAATGATTATGTGATATAATAGATGTATATGTGATGAAAATTTATAGTGATTGAAAATTAGAGAGGAGAAGTTGGGTAATATGGGAAAGAGTGTATTATGTTGAAGATTATCTAATAATAATTAATAGAAAAGGATGAATAATTGTGCAAATGAGAGAGAATATTGAGAGAGAATTAATTAGGAATAGAGGGGCAGATGTATTAACCTGGAGAAGGCATAAGGAAGTGATAAACCAGTGCTATGTGCAAGGTGATAAACCCACCAGCCAATCAGATCCTAACTGTTAATTTACATAATGGAGCTGATTGGCTGGTACCTTTATCACCTTGCACATACCACTGGTTTATCACTTCCTTATGCCTTCTCCAGGTTAATACATCTGCCCCAGAGTGTGTTAGAATCATGGGGGTGAGAGGAAATGGTTGTATTGAATGAATATGTGCACCTGGAACTGTGACATATTTTTGTGTTGTGATAAATATAATGTGAGAAGTGAATGACTGTTAAAACATTATGAGGGCAAGGTTAGAAAGATTTGAAAAGCAATTACACGATGAGCCCACTGTGAAAATCGTGTGATTATTAAAGTAAGAATTGTGCATGTTGCGTGAACATTGTGGTGTATGTATAATGTAGACTAGTGATGCAATTGTTATGTTGTAGATTTTTTTATATTTGCAGTGACCTATTATATAATGTATGATGATGGTCCAAGGTCAGTGAGATGCTAGTTGTCGTGAATGCTGATGGGCATTAATTCAAAAATACTCCATAATTTATATTTTCATTCATCCCTGCTGGATATATGGATCCGAGCTTGAAGATCCACTCACTCTCTTTTCTAAGTAGACTTTCGGTGAGATTACCTCCTCGAATCCCCAGTCGTATCCTTTCCAAACCGAAGATTTTTAGTTCTTCCCACCTGCTTCCATGATACGTATAGAAATGGCGGGCAACAGATGTCAGTTGTTTCATCTTGACTTTATCTGAGGCGGCATTACGGATAGATCCTATATGCTCCAGAATGCGCTGTTTGAAGGGACGCGTTTTCATGCCTATATACTTTTGATTGCAGCTACATCTAAGGCAGTAGATGATCCCTTCAGTTAAACAGTTCATGTAATCAACAATCTGTATTGTGTCCCCATATTTATCCTCTATTTCCTTGATAGGATCAATGTGTTTACAGGCTTTGCATCTTCCGCAGGGATATGTGCCTGTAACTACAGGTTGTTTAGTAGGAAATTTTTGAAAATGACCGTACGAATCTATCCCTCAGATTTTTTGATCTGCGCCAACTCATGGTGACTTTAGGGCCCAGATTTTTAGACATGGTTGGATCTGCATGTAAAATATGCCAATGTTTCTGTATAGCCTCCTGGACCTTTCTCCATTCCAGACAGAAATTCCCAACGAAGCGAATAGTTTTATCGGTGCTCTTGTCTTTAGGATCCTTTTTAAAGATGATATCCTCTCTTTTTATGGATTTGACTGTTTTGATGGCTTTTTTGGTTGAAGTTTTACTGTATCCTCTCTCACATAGTCTCTTAGTCAATTCCATACTTTGCACTTTGAATTCTTTGTCATCTGAGCAATTTCTGCGAAGACGGAGAAATTCGCCTTTAGGTATATTCTCTATAGTGGGAGGGAAATGAGAGCTAGTCTGGTGTAACAGTGTATTTGTTGCTGTGCTCTTTCGAAATAGATTTGTTGCAATCATCCCTTCTGGATTTTTATAGATCAATAGATCTAGAAAGGGTAATTCTGACTGACTTATAGTGTGCGTGAGATGGATATTGCAATTGTTATTATTGAGATGTTCAATAAATTGATGCAATAACAGTAAATCACCTTCCCAGATCATGAGGATATCGTCTATATAGCGATTCCACATGATAACGTGAGTTGTAAAGATATCATTGGTATCCTTGAAGACGACTTCCCTCTCCCACCATCCGAGGAATATGTTGGCATATGTGGGTGCACAGGCTGCCCCCATAGCCTTGCCTCTTGTTTGGAGGTAGAATTGATCATTAAATGTGAAGAAGTTGTAATGTAGTACAAAGTGAAGATGCTTAGTGAGAAAGAGGTGAAAATCTTTCTTTCCTTCATTATGTAGAAAATACTCTACAGCTCTTACCCCATCTTGGTGACTTATAGAGGTATAAAGTGCCTCGACATCTAGTGATACCAGATATTGGTTGTCCTCTAGTTTTAGATCATGTACCTTCCTTAATATGTCAGTCGTATCCTGGACGTATGAAGGGAGATCTAAGACAAATTGCACCACTCTACTTCGCTACGCTTTGAGTCCGGGTTTTATGCCTCCAGATGTTGGGAGGTATGGTACAGTATAAACAAAATTAACATAGAAAATAAAAAATATAATAATTATAGAAAAGATATGCAGTATATAGCTTTGTACTATGACTTTATTCCATATGATATGGTTATGACTTCATAAAACTTTTAAAAAATTGCTTTACGCTGAATCCATAAAAAAAAGTATTTTTAATGCTTTCTTCACTGAATTTTAACTTGTTTGTATTAAAGATGAGCGGGTTCGGTTCGTAGAGATCCGAACCCCCCCGAACTTCACGTGGTTTACACGGGTCCGAGGCAGCCTCAGTTCTTCCCGCCTAACACGCAAAACCCAAACGGGGGAAAACGTCATCATCCCGCTGTCGGATTCTCGCGAGATTTGGATTCCATATAAAGATCCGCGCGTCGCCTCCATTTTCACTCGTGCATTGTCGAGATAGCAAGAGGACGTGGCTCCGTTCTCTGCCTGAATAGCCCAATATCAGCTAAATCTCAGCTCAATATCTGTGCTCAGTATCAGTGCTGCATTGTGGTGACCAGTATATATACAGTAGTACAGTACAGTAGTCCATTGCTGTATTTTGCTGCTCCGTGTCAGTTCTATTATCCTGAATAGTGCTCAGTATCTGTGCTCATTTATTATCATTGCTGCATTGTGGTGACCACTGACCAGTATATAGTAGTACAGTTCAGTAGTCCATTGCTGTATTGTGCTGCTCTGTGTCAGTTCTATTATCCTGAACAGTGCTCAGTATCTGTGCTCATTATTAACATTGCTGCATTGTGGTGACCACTGACCAGTATACAGTAGTACAGTACAGTAATCCAGTGCTGTTCTCGCTGCCCAGTGTCAGTTCTATTATCCTGAATAGTGCTCAGTATCTGTGCTCATTTATTATCATTGCTGCATTGTGGTGACCACTGACCAGTATATAGTAGTACAGTACAGTAGTCCAGTACTGTATTTTGCTGCTCTGTGTCAGTTCTATTATCCAGAACAGTGCTCAGTATCTGTGCTCATTATTATCATTGCTGCATTGTGGTGACCACTGACCAGTATATAGTAGTACAGTACAGTAGTCCAGTGCTGTATTTTGCTGGCCCGTGTCAGTTCTATTATCCAGAACAGTGCTCAATATCTGTGCTCATTTATTATCACTGCTGCATTGTGGTGACCACTGACCAGTATATAGTAGTACAGTACAGTAGTCCAGTGCTGTATTTTGCTGCTCCGTGTCAGTTCTATTATCCAGAACAGTGCTCAGTATCTGTGCTCATTATTATCATTGCAGCATTGTGGTGATCAATATATGGTAGTACAGTACAGTAGCCCATTGCTGTATCTTGCTGCTCCGTGTCACTTCTAGTATCCTGAACAGTGCTCAGTATTACTGGTCAGTGTCATGTCAGAACAAAATGTTTTGGAGGTGTCTTCCTCAGAGGAGTCTGTACCAGGTACTCAGGATTGCCTTGAATGGTTTCATCCCATTAGGATGAAGACAGAATGGCTGAATAGCCTAGGAAATAAGATTCCTCAGAGTTCATTAGGGCATACTCTATTAAGTTGCTGGAAAAAAGCTACAAAGAATGCTCTAGATATTTATCAGTCCACTTCATCTAGGACCCCTCAGCTCCTGATACACAGGTCTTACAGGCCAACGCGGACATCGATGCCGACACATGGATCGACACAGAAGTTAGAGGGGGGCTCTATGATAGATTGGAATATAAAATTCAGCAATTTATCAATGCCATTAGGGATGTGTTAGAAATACTTATACAAATAGAGGAAAATTCTTGTATGCTAACTGCAAAATCATTAGTGACATTCCTGGTTTCGGAAGAGTTGAATACCCTATTTGAAAGATCTTGGTTAAACCCAGAAGAGGTTTTTCACATCCCCAATAAAGTACTTAAGACATATCCGTTTCCTGAGGAGGATAGAAGGAGATGGGAGATTCTTCCCATAATGGACATTTCGGTGTCCAGGCCATCAGGGGTAATTACATTACCTGTACCAGGCTCGGCCTCGTTAACGGAGCCGACTGACCGCAAGATAGAGACAACTCTAAAATCCATTTACACGGCTACTGGAGCTGTCTTTAGGCCCACTATTGCATGCACTTGGGTAGCTAGGGCTATGTTAAAATGGTCAGACAATTTCATAGAAGACCTTGATACAATCCATAGGGATGATGTTGTCTTGATTCTAGGTCACATAAAGGATTCTGCTAAATTCATGGTGAAAGCCATGAGGGACATTGGGCTGATTAATTCTAGAGCATCCTCCAGGGCAGTAGCGGCTCGCAGAGGTATCTGGATCCGCCAATGGAACGCAGACGCCGAATCCAAGAGGTACCTCCCCTTCGCAGGTGAGACACTGCTTGGGGACACTCTGAATACAAATCCTTCTGCAGCACCACCTGGGAGTAGACGTAACTCTGCTTCTCTGATGCAGTCCCCATGGGCTGCCAGATCGAGAAAATTCGGGAGGGCCTACTTCTGCACGAGGCTAGGCCATAGAAATAGCAGAAAGTCTGCACCCTGTACAGGTGCACGGGTTCAGAGGTTGGATTCTACTCCCTTAGCGTCCTCAGCGTGACACGGAAGGACTCCCATGTGGGGGTCCACTGGGCGGGGGGGGGGGATCTCATCTACATCACTACAGGGGAGCCTTAGTGATTATTATTATATCCGGGGTAATAAAAATTATTACCCAGGGTTAGAAACTGGATTCAGGAGTTTGCCCCTCGCTGTTTGTTTAATCAGCCCTGCCATTTGTTAGGACAGTGGGTTTGTCCCTGTCATATAAAAAAAAGGTTTTTAAAGTGCCATCATGTCTGACACTTCCGTATATGTCCCGACATTACTGCTATTTAATTTTGTCATTTTCTTCCAGTGATTTGGACAAATAATACTATTGATTAGAACGAATAATTCCTGTGATAATTGCTTTTAATTCCAGTGATTTTGTCATTTTCTTCCAGTGATTTGGACAAATAATACTATTGATTAGAACGAATAATTCCTGTGATAATGGCTTTTAATTCTAGTGATTTTGTCATTTTCTTCCAGTGATTTGGACAAATAATACTATTGATTAGAACGAATAATTCCTGTGATAATGGCATTTAATTCTAGTGATTTTGTCATTTTCTTCCAGTGATTTGGACAAATAATACTATTGATTAGAACGAATAATTCCTGTGATAATGGCATTTAATTCTAGTGATTTTGTCATTTTCTTCCAGTGATTTGGACCAATAAATAATACCATTGATTAGAACGAATAATTCCTGTGATATTGAGGTGTTTGTGTCGCTTAGCTTAGCCATCCAGCGACCCCCATCCAGTGACCTTGGTGCACCTCTTTTTTTCTTTGCATCATGTGCTGTTTGGGGACTATTTTTTTAAGTGCCATTCTGTCTGACACTGCAGTGCCACTCCTAGATGGGCCAGGTGTTTGTGTCGGCCACTTGGGTCGCTTAGCTTAGTCATCCAGCGACCTTGGTGCAAATTTTAGCACTAAAAATAATATTGTGAGGTGTTCAGAATAGACTGGAAATGAGTGGAAATTATGGTTATTGAGGTTAATAATACTATAGGATCAAAATTACCCCCAAATTCTGTGATTTAAGCTGTTTTTGAGGGGTTTTCGAAAAAGAAACACCCAAATCCAAAACACCCCCGAATCTGACAAAAAAATTTCAGGGAGGTTATGCCAAAACACGTCCGAATCCAAAACACGGCCGCAGAACCGAATCCAAAACACAAAACCCGAAAAATTTCCGGTACACATCTCTAGTTTGTATATAGCTCAATTCAGTTAGGAGTGATATTGGGGGTCATTCTGACCCATTCGCTCGCTGTGTTTTAATGCAGCAGAGAGAACGGGTCCCTGCTGCGCATGCACCGGCACTGTAGTGCACCGGCGCATGCCAGACGGCGGAAGGCCGTAGCAGGGATGCGATCGCCTCTTCCTGATTGACAGGCAGAGGCAATCGCTGGGCGGGAGGGGGTGGAACGGCAGCGTTTGGCCGCCGTTTCGTGGGTTTGGTCCGGCCAACGCAGGCGTGGCCGGACCGAATGGGGGCCGGGCCGCAGCGGCTGCGTGACGTCACACACAGCCGCTGCGGACCAGGGAGCGACAAGTAGCTCCCGGCCAGCATGCTAAAGCTGCTCTGGTCAGGAGCTACTCTTGAAGTGCAAAGGCATCGCCACTGTGCGATGCCTTTGCACTTCTGCGAGGGGGGCCGGACTGACATGCGGGGTGGACTAGCCCTGTGCTGGGCGTCCCCCCGCATGTCAGGGAAGAAGATCGTAGCTGTGCTAAATTTAGCACAGCTACAATCAACTCAGAATGACCCCCATTGTCAGATTCTTTGTCATAGTTGATCGCAGCAGCAAATTTGTTAGCAGATGGGCAAAACCATGTGCACTGCAGGGTAGGCAGATATAACATGTGCAGAGAGAGTTAGATTTGGGTGGGGTGTGTTCAAACTGAAATCTAAATCGCAGTGTTAAAATAAAGCAGCCAGTATTTACCCTGCACAGAAATAACAGAACCCACCCAAATCTAACTGTCACTGCACATATTATATTTGCCCCCCCCCCCCCCCCCCCAGCAGTGCACATGGTTTTGCCCATTAGCTAACAAATTTGCTGCTGCGACAAGATCTGAATTATCCCCTAGGACCACAGGCAGGACATGTACAAGCTGGAGGAAAAGGGATCAGAAAAGTACTTGGCAAAGAACAAGCAAGCTACCTAGCATTGGTCGAAGAAAATCAATACACACATACTGTATATTTTAGAGATGAGCAGGTTTGGTCCCTGAGACCGACCCCCCCTTCCCCGAACTTCACGCTCCGAGTCCGGCTCGGGACTTCCCACCAGACTTGGAAACCAGAACGAGGCAAAACCGAGTCCGGATCCGAGTCCAGCTCGGGACTTCCCGCCAGACTTGGAAACCAGAACGAGGCAAAACGTCATCATCCTGCTGTCGGATTCTCGCGGGTTTTGGATCCCATATAAACAGATGCGCGTCGCCACCATTTTCACTTTGGACTTGAAGAGTGAGGGAGACAGACCTCTGTATCTCTGTGGGTGGTGGCGTTGGGTGGGGTTAGTGTGTGCTCTGTAGGGGTGCTGCTGCAGTCACTGTGGTCTACCTGTGCTGTGTTAGGGTTGCTGTCCTGGCTGTCACTGGTGTTTCATGTGCTGCAGCTGTACATGGGTGTTGCTGTCCTGACTGTCTCTGTGTTGTACAGGGGTCAGAGGCACTGTAAAATATAGGGGTGCTGATGTCTTAATATCATTACACTGGCCCTTTAAATAAAAAGAAAAGAATGAACCAGCTCTATGTTTCTCTAATATATTGGTCTCTTCTCAAATTTGAGAAGAGACCAATATATTAGAGAAACTTAGGCCCTCATTCCGAGTTGATCGCTCGGTATTTTTCATCGCATCGCAGTGAAATTCCGCTTAGTACGCATGCGCTATATTCGCACTGCGACTGCGCCAAGTAATTTTACAATGGAGATAGTATTTTTACTCACGGCTTTTTCATCGCTCCGGCGATCGTAATGTGATTGACAGGAAATGGGTGTTACTGGGCGGAAACAGGCCGTTTTATGGGCGTGCGGGAAAAAACGCTACCGTTTCCGGAAAAAACGCAGGAGTGGCCGGGGAAACGGTGGGAGTGCCTGGGCGAACGCTGGGTGTGTTTGTGACGTCAAAACAGGAACGACAAGCACTGAACTGATCGCACAGGCAGAGTAAGTCTGGAGCTACTCTGAAACTGCTAAGTAGTTAGTAATCGCAATATTGCGAATACATCGTTCGCAATTTTAAGAAGCTAAGATTCACTCCCAGTAGGCGGCGGCTTAGCGTGTGTAACTCTGCTAAAATCGCCTTGCGAGCGATCAACTCGGAATGAGGGCCATAGTGCTGGTTCATTCCTTTCTTTTTATTTAAATGTAACATTGGTTGGAGGTGTAAACCATAGAAAACAACAAGCAGCTGTGTAGCGCAAAGGGTTAAAACTCCTTTCTGCTTTGTAAACATTACACTGCTATAAAAATTCAGGGGTGCAGTTGTTAACAATTAAAACACACTGCTCCTGTATGCTGTCAAATATAGGGCTGCTGCTGGCCCTGTATGTTGTAAAAATTCAGGGGTGCTGGTGTTAAAAATTAAAAGCACATTGCTGTATGCTTTAAAATATAGGGGTGCTGCTGTTCAAATAACATTGCACTGGCCCTGTATGCTATAAAATTTCAGGGGTGCAGTGAAAATCAATGTACACTGGCCCTGTCTTGTGTGCTGTAATAATTCTAGGGTGCAGGGAAAATCAATGTACACTGGCCCTGTCTTGTGTGCTGTAATAATTCTAGGGTGCAGGGAAAATCAATGTACACTGGCGCTGTCTTGTATGCTGTGAAAAATCTAGGGTGTAGTGAAAATAAATGTACACTGGCCCTGTCTTGTGTGCTGTAATATTTCTAGGGTGCAGTGAAAATCAATGTACACTGGCCCTGTCTTGTATGCTGTAGTAATTCTAGGGTGCAGTGAAAATACAGGGGTGCTGCCACTGTCTGCGGTTGTGATGTCTAGAACTGACCTTCACAACACTGTATGGGAAGAGGAGTCTCCTACCACCATTTGCACGCGCCCTGCAAGTGCTGGGAGGAGCACTGCCAATCCTGTTGCTGATATTGAGATTGAGGATGTCACACCAGGATGAGGAGGATATGGGTGTAGCTGGCGTTGCGGAGGAAGTTGATGATGAGGATTCTAATGGTGATGTGGTTTGTTTGAATAAGGCACCAGTGGAGACAGTTGTCTGTGGGATGAGAAAACCCATTGTCATGCCTGGGCAAAATACCAAAAAAGCCAGCTCTTCAGTGTGGAATTATTTCTCCATAAATCTTGACAACAGGTGTCAAGCCGTGTGTTGCCTTTGTCATTCCGTAATAAGTAGGGGTAAGGAGGTTAACCACCTAGGATCATCCTCCCTTATACGTCACCTGCAGCGCATTCATCAGAAGTCATTGTTAAATTAAAGTGAAGTACATTGTGAAGTATGTGCGGTTTGGGGGCCTAGTTTTTAAAACTACCATCCTTTCTGCCACTGCAGTGCCACTCATAGATGGGCCAGATGTTTGTGCAGCAACTTGTGTTGCTTAGCTTAGTCACCCAGCAATCTCGGTGCACCCTTTTTTTTTTTTTTTTCTTTTTTTTCTTTTTTTTGCATGATGTGCTCTTTGTGCCTAGTTTTTAAAACTGCCATCCTGCCTGACACCGCAGTGCCACTCCTAGATAGGCCAGGTGTTTGTGCCGCCAACTTGTGTCGCTTAGCTTAGTCATCCAGCGACCTCGGTGCAACCTTGTGGCCTACAAACTATAATGTGACGTGTGAGGTGTTCAGAATAGACTGGAAATGAGTGGAAACGAATGAGTGAGGTTAATAATACCATAGGATTAAAAATTCTGTGATGTTTGCTGTTTTTGTGTTTTTTCAAAAATCATCCAGATCTAAAACCAAAACCCGAAGCAAATCCAATCCAAATCCAAAACACGAGCAGAGATCCAGGTCCAAAACCAAAACAATAAAAGTGCCCGCCGCAGATCTCTAATAAAATATATACACTGCTCAAAAAAATAAAGGGAACACTTAAACAACACAATGTAACTCCAAGTCAATCACACTTCTGTGAAATCAAACTGTCCACTTAGGAAGCAACACTGACAATAAATTTCACATGTTGTTGTGCAAATGGAATAGACAACAGGTGGAAATTATAGGTAATTAGCAAGACACCCCCAATAAAGGAGTTGTTCTGCAGGTGGTGACCACAGACCACTACTCAGCTCCTATGCTTTCTGGCTGATGTTTTGGTCACTTTTGAAAGCTGGCAGTGCTTTCACTCTAGTGGTAGCATGAGACGGAGTCTACAACCCACACAAGTGGCTCAGGTAGTGCAGCTCATCCAGGATGGCACATCAATGAGTTGGCGGATGCTTTAGTCCAGGTCTGGGAGGAGATCCCTCAGGAGACCATCTGCCACCTCATTAGGAGCATGCTTAGGCGTTGTAGGGAGGTCATACAGGCACGTGGAGGCCACGCACACTACTGAGCCTCATTTTGACTTGTTTTAAGGACATTACATCAAAGTTGGATCAGCCTGTAGTGTGTTTTTCCACTTTAATTTTGAGTGTGACTCCAAATCCAGACCTCCATGGGTTAATACATTTGATTTCCATTGATAATTTTTGTGTGATTTTGTTGTCAGCACATTCAACTATGTAAAGAACAAAGTATTTAATAAGAAATATTTTATTCATTCAGGTCTAGGATGTGTTATTTTAGTGTTCCCTTTATTTTTTTGAGCAGTGTATATATATATATATATATATATATATATATATATATATTTATTTTATTATTATTATTTTCCTTTTTCTGTAACAAGGCAACCTTTTACCAGACAAGATGAAGCAGTCTGTTTACTTGCACAGCACAGCAAACAAGTCTTTATCACGGGAAGTTTACTGTGCCTTAACCAGGCACCGGTCTACAAACAGCATGTACACAATCTCAGGCTCCCTGTCTCTAACCCACTGGCCTGCTGTCTATCGCCTGGCCACTTGTTGGCATCAGGAGCCCTGAGCCCTTGCCATAACAAGCTTTATAAAAGTGTGGCACAGATGTGCCTGATTGCTGGGATTGTCTGTTCTAAAACCTCAACTGGACCACTCTCTCTCCCATCCAAACCCGAGGGACCCAAAACTGTCTGGGCTAAGGCTGAATGACAACCTGCTGTGTACCAACACCTCCATGGGGCTTCCTGTTGGTCCAGTCTTAAACCCAGGTCGTTTTGGCCTGGGGCATCCAAACTGTTGTGCCCTGCACTGCAAACACCTGGGGTGGCATCCGGACTGGACTGCCACAATATTTATATATACATAGTACAAACCTACGGATGTTGGGAGGTTTGTAATCAGTCCATTGGAAAGGGGGTGGTGGTGACCTGTTGAAAAGGGGCATGGCTTCATGTGAATGATGCGATCGTGGGCCATACCTCCCATTTTCGTCACACTGGGGGGCACGGGCAGCGCTCTGTGAGCTGCTGGCCATGCCCTGAGTCCCTCTGGCTCATTGGAATAGACGCTGTGTGCATGCGCACAGCTTCTATTTACCGCTGCACTGCTCTAAACTAAGCAGAGCAGTGAGTGATAGGGAGCCTCCCGACTGCCCCCCACCCCCACCACTGGACACTGTGGCCTGCAGGAGGAACAGCGGGACAGACCCAAAAAATAGGGATTGTCCTGCGAAAATCAGGACAGTTGGGAGGTATGATAGTATTCATTGTGTTCCTTACTCTGTGTTGTGGAGTCAAAAACACAATGAATTAGTTCAGACAAATGCACACTACGGATATGAGTCCTCCACAGGTGATGTAGATCCTGGCTAAGACAATAACTGTGCGATGGTAAGCAGGTTGTAGTTTAAGCCAGTGGTTCTCAACCTCGGCCCTCAAGTACCCCCAACAGTTCATGTTTTCCAGGTCACATAGCAGTTGAACATGTGTAGTCATTACTCACTGACACATTATAAAAGACCCACAGGTGGAGCAAATTATTTCACCTGCAATCCTGTGAGGAGACCTGGAAAACATGAACTGTTGGGGGTACTTGAGGGCCGAGGTTGAGAACCACTGGTTTAAGCAATGCACAGGAATAGCAGTGCTGCATTCCTCCCAACATGACCCTTCCAAGAGGGACACAATGCTATGCTTCTGGACTTTTCTCTTAATTTATGATTGTTAGCACCTGTATTGAATGGGTGTAGTACTGGTGACCGGCGGTCTCCTGACCGCCGGTCACCTTACCGACGCCGGGATCCCGGCAGCATACCGACGCCGGGATCCCGGCAAGGAGAGGCGAGTGCAGCAAGCCCCTTGCGGGCTCGCTGCGCTCGCCACGCTGCGGGCTCGGTGGTGACCTGCGGTCGCCACGGGTTCTATTCCCACTCTATGGGTGTCCTGGACACCCACGAGTGGAAATAGTCCCTGTTGGTCGGCATGCCGACCATCGGGATAGTGAGCAGTCGGGCTCACGGAGGAGGTCATGTGACTGTCGGTCAGCTGACCGGCGGTCACATGAATACCACCCGTATTGAACAGGTTACTGGATAAGAAAAGTGTTTCAGCACAGGTTAAGGCAATCATAGAGTAAAAGGGAAGTCCAGGAGCAGAGCATTCTGTCCCTCCTGGAGAGGGTCCATACCCTCCAACATTTTACACATAAAAATCTGTACAAATTCAAAAAGGGGGCATGGCCATGGGTAAAGGCCTTTTCCTACACTTTCAATGGAAGTTTGGAGAGCCAAAAATCGGTACAGACCATAAAAAAAAGGTACTGCACCTGCCAAAAAGGTACAGTAGGAGGGTATGGAGAGTCATGTTGGGAGGTATGCGGCTGTAATAAATATTGCATGCAGGATTCCACAAGTTGATACTGCTGCTCACAGTACAGTGCCTGCTGAATCTGTAGGTAGCAATATGTAGGTTTGAGATTGCATGCAGGGCTGTAAATGCTGAGATATTTGCAGGAAGATATGCGGCAGAGAAGCATACAAAGTGAAATGAGAGTTAGCACCAGACTGAATGTAGGAAGCTAAAGTGAAAAGCAGACTTTGGGGCATACTTGCCTACCCGACCCTCTCCATGAGGGAGAAAATGCTCTGTTCCTGGACTTTCCTGGTAATGTATGATTGCCATCACCTGTGGTGAGCTAGTTAATTGATAAGAAAGGTGTTTCACCACAGGTGATGGCAATCATACATTACCAGGAAAGTCCAGGAACAGAGCATTTTCTCCCTCATGGAGAGGGTCAGGTAGGCAAGTATGCTTTGGGGTCAATTTACTAAGCCATGGAGAGAGATAAAGTGTACTGTGATAAAGTAGCAGCCTATCAGCTCCTAACTGCCATGTTACAGGCTGGGTTTGACAGGAGCTAGGTGGTTGGTACTTTAAAACCATGCAATTTATCCCTTTTCAAGGCTTAGTAAATCTGGCCCATTGTCACCTGTGGCTGGTGGTGCTGGGTATATTGCAGGTAGGAGACAGCACACTGGCGAGATGGATGAGTGCTGATTGTAGCATGGAAGCTTGGAGAATAATGTTGTTGCTGAGTAGTTAAGCGCTGATCACAGGAGAGAATAACAAGTAATTTAATAGAAGCACTCTGTAGATCACTATAGACAAACTGGTACAAAGTAGCAAGAAGCTCAATAACAGAGCATTGCTTGTGATACAGGAAACACTTGAACTGGTAAAGCACAGCTGCCTTGGATTGTTTTACATACCTCCCAACATGACCCTCTCCAGGAGGGACACAATGCTCTGCTTCTGGACTTTTAATTTAAGATTGCCGTCACCTGTGTTGAACTAGTTAATGGATAAGAAAGGTGTTTCAGCACAGGTGATGGCAATCATAAATTGAGAGAAAAGTCCAGGAGCAGAGCATTTTGTCCCTCCTGGAAAGGGTCATGTTGGGAGGTATGGTTTTATATGGGACATTCTGAAACAAGATTGGATAAGGGAGTCATGTGAGAAGTAAATCTCTGTGAATGGCTGCAATAGTTTCAGCTGACCTCAGGCAAGATGGCAGTGCCCATGTCGCCTGGACCATAGGAACAGCACACCTCCCAACATGACTACCTCCAGGAGGGACAAAATGCTCTGCTCCTGGACATTTCTCCTAATTTATGATTGTCGGCACCTGTTTTGAACAGGTGAATGGATAAGAAAGGTGTTTCACCACAGGTGATGTCAATTATAAAATAAAAGGGAAGTCCAGAAACAGAGCATTCTGTCCCTCCTGCAGAGGGTCATATTGGAAGGTATGGAACAGTTTACTAAAATTGAAACAGGAACATCCTGAGAAGACTAGCCAGCAGAGACATGTGAGGCAGCAAATCTGTAGCACAAGGCAGGGCAGTAGAGAGCCTGGCTGGGCCCAAGTACTTTTCAGGGTGTGTGGCCTAATCACAGGAAGCGTAGCATGCACCCTTAGAGAAAAATACAGAAAAAAAATTATTTCTGAGAACCCCCAATGTGACAGATACAGTATACAGTGCATACAAAAACAGTCCTCGATATCCTTGATTTGTGTATTTGAATATGCAACCCTACGGGGCTGCAAACTAAAATGCATGATTTAGGGGTGAATTATGGGTGATTTATCTGAACATTGCACACTGCAATATCTTCTGTGTAGAGCAGTTAAAAATGTGGGCTACAGAACATGGGGAGGCACTTTGTGGATTATGGACCCGATTCAGTAAGGATTGCAAATTCTGCTTATTAGCAGAATTTGCAATTCTTTTGTTCGCATGCTGGGAGTCGCCCATCGCAGGGCAAGGCAGCCCAGTAAGCTATCCGCCGGCACCCCTCTGAGACCATGCTGAAATTGTGGACCCACCGCATTTTCAGCGTGATCCCAGAATTTTTTATGTCTCCTGCTGGTGCAGCCTGACTGTGACCACAGGAGTCTCGCTACAATCTTTGTGATCGCAGCGGCTGCATGTAACCACGCAGCTGCCCCAATCCCGCCCACGCCACACACCCCATTTGTCTGCCACTGCCTACATTTCCCAAACTCCACCCCCGCAATGCTCCGTATCCACCTAGAAAATGGAGTGTTGCCGCCCCCCTCCCGCCCTGCGAACGCCTCTGCCTTATTGCCAGGCAGAGGCATTCGCATTTACTGCATGTCTGCATCGTCTTTGTAATTTTTGCAGTTGGATCGCGTTTTGCGATCCAACCTGAATGAGGGTCTATACCTGTGTTTTACATTAGCACAATAGGTACTGTTTTATCTTGGCAGTATTCTGAACTTCTTGAATGCTGAGATTCTGTATAAAACATATATTTATATTATTTAGTGAATTGCCTTTTTTCTGTAATTATAACGTCTGTTGCTGATGTTTACAGTTAACATTGCTTATCAACCTTTAGTAAATCTGATCGTCAGTGTTTAAAATATGAAGCACACAGTCAGACATCCTTCGGGGTTTCCTGCAAGCCGCCTGTGTGGTCCATGATTCTGTTCAACTTCCAGATCAATTATATCAGAATCCGAGCACTTAAAACACAGTACAGCTTTCTGCCTGTGATGTCACCTTGTCTCCTGCTAGGTTTAATTACCTGGAAATATAGAACTGCTCTTTTGTTTTTTTCCCCACTTCTGCCATGAAGTACAGTATGTTACCAGGATTTGTGATGCAGAAACTGAGCAGGCTTTATGCCCTTGATATATTGAAGTGTTAGAGTTGTCTGTTCCTCTTCTATCACTGTCATTAAAAATGTAAGGCTTCCTATGTAAGTATGTGTTTAATAGGTGTGCAGATTGCTTATTCCCCATAGTAAAAAAACATGAAGTGAGTCATTCTTGTCTTTGAGATTTGCCTTTATAATTTCATGAATCGCTTTGATCACCGATGTTAGAAGCTGGGTTAAAATTGCTCAAGGCAACCAAGTTTAAAGTAAAAGTTTGTTTCAGAGAACTGATGGTCAGTACCTATTTGTTTGATTAGCAGGTGATGCATTGTACAGCTCATGTCCTAAATATATGTACAAAATGTAGGTTTTTATTCCAGTAATCTTCTGCTGTTTTGCAACATACAGTAAGGTGACACCCTGCTGCTACCAAATTTACTATTCTGTGTAAGAAACTCAGGAGCAATAGAAGACAACTCATGCCCACAGGTGTTTAATTGCAGATGGGTTTATCGGGAAAGAGAGTGCGGTGTGAATATTAATTCTGTGCTTAGGTCTGAAACTTCACCTGGGACCTGATCCGTAGCAGCTGAGTGTCTCGCTCTTGCTATAACATCTGACAAATGCAGCCTGTGCCTTTGGCCAAGTTTATGACCCACACAGACAGCAATTCAATGTTCATATTAACATTTTAATATTCTAAGAAATAAAAAAGCTAATTATTTATAATTTATTGTAATTTCTGTCAACAAAATGAATCCTGGTGGCATTTTTTGCTAGGGATGGCTGTGATTGAATGCATCCAGAACTGGCATTTATGATGTTAGCTCCCCTTTTTGGTTCATTCATGAGGGGCCATGTTACTGTTAAAAATAATATAATTTATACATTACACACCGTGGGCAGGATGTATGACGCTTTGCATTTTGTGTGCGATGCATTCCGCCAGTCATTACGAGCATAACAGCGTTTATTAACGCCGTATGCTTTTAGAAAATCATAAAGGACAACTCTCCCGGTAAGAGCTGTCCTTTGCGATAGAAGGTATCTGAATTTAGGACGCGGGGATCCTTCTGCACATGCGTCAAATGATGCACATGTCGCGGAGGGTACTGGGAGGAATCCGATTAGATCCCTCTCAGAGGGAAACACAAAAAAAGCCTTAAACGCCTTCAGTAAAGGTCATTTAGAATTGAAGGACAAATCTTTGTTGTGTCCTTTGCTAGATAGTACCTGTTTTTAAGGGGAAGTGTGAGGCTATAGAAGTCAAGGTAGTACCATCCAGGGGTGGATTTAGGGGTGAGGCCATCCCTTTGCACAACAGTAACGGCCGCCTAATTTTGTTATTATTATTATTATTATTATTGATTGATTGTAAGCCCTCATTTGATGATAGTGGCTTATTTCTTATTCTATTAAATTGGCTAACTATTACATTTTATTATTTTAATTATGTATACATATTTACTAAGTAGACAGCTTACAGAGGCAGTATGTGCATGTCCTTCCCGTTTATACTCCATTCCAGATGGCATACGGTACAGTACAGAGGATATATTTTACAGTTACTGGTACGTTATGGGCTGACAGTACCAACACAAGCATCCAAGTGCTGCCCCCAAACAAGTGCTGCCCCTAGGTATGTGCCTCACGTGCCTAATGGGAAACTCGCCACTGGTACCATCAGTTTGTGTAGTCAGTTAAAGAGATTTGGCAGATGAGGGCATTTCAAAGAAAGTGTAAATTGGGTTTTGAGCTGAAGCACAGACATAAAATTAAATTTTTGTTGGATGAAATATTTAAATATGATAATGGGGGTGGGGTGGGGTGGAGGTGGGAGGAGGGGTCCTTGACACATACATAGCTTTGCAGGTGGAGCACAGTTTTTCTCTCAGCCAATCTCTTGAATTCACCACTATGACTTTGGTCTAAGACAGCAGGTATTGCACAGTACCTTTGCTTTTAATATCCCTTTCACACCAGCACCTCTGAACACGGGTTCTTGGCACATGAACGTGCATAACCCGTGTTCATGTGCGGTATGAAAGGGTACCGGGGTTGAAATACCAGGTCCAGTGACCCAGTATTTCAACCCTGCTCTTGACAAGGGTTGAACCCACTGTGCAGTGTGAACTGGAGCCGGGTAAATGCGCCCTGGCTCCCGTTCACTCTCTAAGTACAGGCGGCACTTGGAGATCATGTGATCTCTAGCTCCGCCCCCACCACGTCACCGCTGACGTCAGCAACCCAGCAATATGCCGGTATGCAAGGTGTCTTACCCGGGAATGTCCCTGCATGATCCCGGGACCGTATTCCCGGGTAAGACCCTGCATTTTTGGTATGAAAGGGGTATCATTGGGTTGCTCTTCACACCTTCCCTTTGCCGTTCTGCAGTGAAGTCAGTTTCTAGGCACAATTTGACCAAGGTAATAAAAATCTTAAAACACACAAGGGATCATATGTATATTAAAGTCGGGAACACAGGTTCTTGCTTAATATATGAATAAACCTTAAACAGCTGGGTTTTTCTTGTTAGGAAAAAAAAGGTTGATTGAAATGTAATGTGATCTAAAGTGGTAGTAAGCTGGACATGTTTTTATTGCTTACAGTTACGCATTTCCCAGGCCACCTGCTTATCCGTAAAGCTAGGATATGGATTTATTGATTTTGCAAAGATTGTCATTCATTATGCTATACACACAGGGCACCCCAGGCACCCTTCTTAGAGAGGGCTTTTACCCGCCACAGATCAGTTCTCAACGATCCGCAGTGCCCCAACAGCAGGCACTAACAGCTGTCATACTGACTGTGCCACAATGCAGTGCTGGGTCCAGTGTGAAGGATACTAATTAAAAGACTGCCCATGTGCAGGCTCGAAGTGTAGTCGAACATATCCATTGCATACAAACAATTGTTTATTGGCAATATCCAGCAACGTTTCAAACTCTCGGATCCTTTCTCAAGCCAAGATTCTGAAACGTTGCTGAATATTGCAAATCAACCATCATATTTATGCAAACAATATGTTTGGCTGGCCATTCTCTTTTTCTGTATTTACAATTAATATTTGACTCACCCTACTTTGGTAATCATCTTGAAATTTAATAACTTCATTTTTGGATGCTCATTTCCAGCGGCGGCTCCTACCTGGGTGGAGGAGGGGGGCTGCCGCTGGCCGTGCTGCCAAGCTCCTGCCACCTGGTCCCTGGCACCGGCGGGTTCCGGTACCTGTACAATGTAGTTGCAATGGTACTGCATCAGCTGCAGCTCATATAAGCTGGCTCTCTGCTAATTGCAGCCCGGTCTGGCACTCCCAAAGGTACTGCCTGTAGTGTCTGTGACTGGCAGGTAGGACTTCTAATAGAAAGTCACTGCCAGTCACAGTGAAACCATTGCAACCTCACGGACTGCATCTGGCTCACTGACATCAGCTAAGGTGGTGGATTTTACTGGGGGGGCTTTAGTCCTCAAGCCCATAGGTAAAATCTGGCACTGCTCATTCCCACCTCCTACACCACCCCATCCTCTGTCCCGACTCCATTCTCTCTTCCTCCTCTCTCCCAGAGACATGACGCGCTACTGATTATATAAATATATGTGTGTGTGTATATATACACTGCTCAAAAAAATAAAGGGAACACTAAAATAACACATCCTAGATCTGAATTAATGAAATATTATTGTTAAATACTTTGTTCTTTACATAGTTGAATGTGCTGACAACAAAATCACACAAAAATGATCAATGGAAATCAAATGTATTAACCCATGGAGGTCTGGATTTGGAGTCACACTCAAAATTAAAGTGGAAAAACACACTACAGGCTGATCCAACTTTGATGTAATGTCCTTAAAACAAGTCAAAATGAGGCTCAGTAGTGTGTGTGGCCTTCATGTGCCTGTATGACCTCCCTACAACGCCTGGGCATGCTCCTGATGAGGTGGCGGATGGTCTTCTGAGGGATCTCCTCCCAGACCTGGACTAAAGCATCCGCCAACTCCTGGACAGTCTGTGGTGCAACGTGGCGTTGGTGGATGGAGCGAGACATGATGTCCAAGATGTGCTCAATTGGATTCTGGGGAACGGGCGGGCCAGTCCATAGCATCAATGCCTTTGTCTTGCAGGAACTGCTGATACACTCCAGCCACATGAAGTCTAGCATTGTCTTGCATTAGGAGGAACCCAGGGCCAACCGCACCAGCATATGGTCTCACAAGGGGTCTGAGGATCTAATCTCGGTACCTAATGGCAGTCAGGCTACCGCTGGCGAGCACATGGAGGGCTGTGGGGCCCCCCTAAAGAAATGATACCCCACACCATTACTGACCCACTGCCAAACCGGTCTTGCTGGAGGATGTTGCAGGCAGCAGAACGTTCTCCTTGACGTCTCCAGACTCTGTCACGTCTGTCACATGTGCTCAGTGAGAACCTGCTTTCATCTGTGAAGAGAACAGGGCGCCAGTGGCTCAGCCTGTAGTGTGTTTTTCCACTTTAATTTTGAGTGTGACTCCAAATCCAGACCTCCATGGGTTAATAAATTTGATTTCCATTGATAATTTTTGTGTGATTTTGTTGTCAGCACATTCAACTGTGTAAAGAACAAAGTATTTAATAAGAATATTTTATTCATTCAGATTTAGGATGTGTTATTTTAGTGTTCCCTTTATTTTTTTGAGCAGTATATATATATATATATACACATATATATATATATATATATATAAATATATATATATATATATACAGTAGGGCAAAAAAGTATTTGGACAGCCACCGATTGTGCAAGTTGACCCACTTAAGGTACCATCATAGGGACACTTCAACTGTGAGAATCAGAATAAGCACAAAAAGGTGACAGAAATTGACAATCAGCGCTTAGAGGGTGTGATAAAATGAAGATAAACTGTATACGTTCACCGTTTCTTTCTCTTCCACGTGTATCATATGTGGATATATTCCTCATGTGCATGTAAGGAAATTATAAAGAGAAAGCATCCATATAGTGAAGCACAGTTTAATGATTTAAAAGAATTCACAATTCCAACTTTAACCCATTAAAATACAAAAGTGCAAGTGCATGAAATAACAAATAAGTGAGGGATCCTTAGGGGGCTGCAGAATGAGCAATTACCGGCTGGGTGCAGGACTGTTAACAACCAGTCCTAAAAGCGCATAAGTCACTTAGATTGCCCGGGTTCAGCAGACCATGCGTGCAGATTTCTTCCTTGCCTGTCATCAGTCAGGCTCGCTGCTCCCGTCTCCCCACACGTCCACCAACGCGTTTCAACCCGCCAAATCAGGTTTTTTTCAAGGTGTGTTGTTCACAAGGCATATGTCCAACCCTGTCCCGCTGTCCTTTTTAAATTCACTCAGTCCAGTCGTCGGCGGGCGATATATAAAGAGAAATTAATAAGTATGAACGGACGACTGTGGGAGATATACAAACGTTGCCATGGTTACCCCCGGAAATGATGTATCGCTACACAGAAGAAACAGGAAACTGGCGGAACAAACGCAACAGGGATTCAAGGGACTCGTAGTTTCATTCTATGTATAGGAATCAGTTGCGCTCACCCGCCGACGATTACACCGCGCTAGAGCACAAAACTGCATCACGGTACTAGTTTTGTTGGATTTCTGTCCCCCCCCCCCTCCGGGGGGGTGCGAGCAGAAATCCACTAGTCGGACTAAACATTGCGCTGAATTGAATAGCACTGGGACCTCCTTCCCGGTGCTATTCAATTCGCGTTCAATTAAATTGAGCAGATTGTACAATTTCACATAGTTTGAGATCTCTCCTCTATTGCTGAGGTGGGAATTTCTTACTCATCACTTGCTATTAATCACTTTCTACTCATCACTTACTACACAACAGTGTGAAAGAAGTGTATTTTTAAGACCTGTTGCAGCCTAATTTCTAAATTATGTTATATGGTATGTACTATACTATACATGAACTAAGTTCATGTGACCTATGTGATACGTACTGTATGTTGAAAACAGGTGCTAGTGGTCATTTTATGATTTAGCATTTAATGGACCGATTTCCAAAATTGTGGTTATTGACCGACCAGTGTTCTCTATGCCTGATAATACAGACACACTTAATAGGGATACAAATATAGATATAAACAGACTTGCACCCAAGGAACATCTGAACAATGAATATCAGTGCACGCTTTTGGACAGTAGTTAGGGTGGTTCAGTTTGATCATCCACTAATAAGCTGTGGCCATGAAAAATAGAGGACAGCCACAATGATGGACCACTTATATGCATGACTTTTATAGGCTTCGTCTAAAATCCTTCTAGTAATGTAATCATATAATGTATACAGCATTGTTGATAATAGGTGTGGTCTTAAAGAGCTACAGTATTTAGGTCAACAGTTAATAGTTCGATAACAAATAGTCGACATGTATTATATCAACAGGTACATTAGGTTGACAGGTACAGAAGGTCAACAGATAAAAAGTTGACAGTTGCAAAAGGTCGACATGACAATGGTCAAAACACAAATGATCAACACAAGTTATTTTAGTTTTTTGGGTTAAATCTTGTATGTTTTGTATTATGTGACCACCATCCGTAGAAACGTATACACTCGCGGGCTTGATATGCTTGCCATGCTTCGGGAAAGGCTGCTCGCTCTGCTACTGCATGCTCGCTACAGGTTACTATTCCCAATCACAGTCCATGTGGATAGTAAATCAAGAAAGTGCTGGGAAAACATAAAAAAAATGCATTGACCATTTGTGTGTTGACCATTCTCATGTTGACCTTTTGAACCTGTTGATCTTTCATCTATTGTCCTTTTGTACCAATCAACCTAATGCATGTTGACCATATGGTGTCATCCTATACTTGCCTACCTGACCCTCTCCATGAGGGAGAAGATGCTCTATTCCTGGACTTTCCTGGTAATGTATGATTGCCATCACCTGTGGTGAAACACCTTTCTTATCAATTAACTACCTCACCACAGGTGATGGCAATCATACATTACCAGGAAAGTCCAGGGACAGAGCATTTTCTCCCTCATGGAGAGGGTCAGGTAGACAAGTATGAGTATGTGTCATCCTATGACTGTTGACCTATACACTGTCTATCATCCGGATATCATTGATAATAAGATAAAAATTAATTTAGCCAGTGGGAATAAATAAATATCAGTTTGCCATTATTGCAGTACTATGTTTGAATGTGACAAATCTTATAATGTATCTCGCAGGTTCTCATACTCAGTCCTCAGGACCCAAACAGTTCACGTTTTCCAGGTCACCCAGCAGGTGCACAGGTGTATTCATTACTCACTGACACATTTTAAAAGATCCACAGGTGGAGCTAATTATTTCACTGGCGATTCTGATAGGAGACCTGGAAAACATGCACTGTGAGGGGGCCTCAGGACTGAGTTTGAGAACCTGTGAGATAAATTATAAGATTTGTCACATTTAAACATATCACTGCAATAATACATAGCTTCCAACATGACCTCACCAGGAGGAACAGAATGTTCTGCTCCTGGACTTCCATATTAATTTATGCTTGACTTCAGCTGTGGTAAAACACCTTTCTTATCCATTAACCTGCTCAAAACAGGTGACAGCAATCATATAGTAAGAGGAAAGTCCAGAAGCAGAGCATTGTGTCCCTACTGGAGAGGGTCATATTTGGAGGTATAATAATGGCAAACTGATATATATATTTATTTATTTATATATTTATTGCCACTGGTTAAATTAAATATAACCCTTATATGGGACTGAATCTTTAAAAAAAAATTTATAATATGTAAGCTTCTATACGTTGGATTTATATTTATATTTCTCTGACGTCCTAGTGGATGCTGGGGACTCCGTCAGGACCATGGGGATATAGCGGCTCCGCAGGAGACAGGGCACAATAATAAAAGCTTTAGGATCAGGTGGTGTGCACTGGCTCCTCCCCCTATGACCCTCCTCCAAGCCTCAGTTAGATTTTTGTGCCCGACGAGAAGGGTGCAATCTAGGTGGCTCTCCTGAGCTGCTTAGAATAAAAGTTTAAGTTAGGTTTTTTATTTTCAGTGAGTCCTGCTGGCAACAGGCTCACTGCTACGAGGGACTTAGGGGAGAGAAGAAAACTCACCTGCGTGCAGGATGGATTTGCTTCTTAGGCTACTGGACACCATTAGCTCCAGAGGGAGTCGGAACACAGGTCTCACCCTGGGGTTCGTCCCGGAGCCGTGCCGCCGACCCCCCTTGCAGATGCCGAAGTTGAAGAGGTCCAGAGGTCCAGAAACAGGCGGCAGAAGACTTTTCAGTCTTCATAAGGTAGCGCACAGCACTGCAGCTGTGCGCCATTGTTGTCAGCACACTTCACCAACAGTCACCAACTGTCACTGAGGGTGCAGGGCGCTGGGGGGGGCGCCCTGGGCAGCAATGTATAATACCTTTTTATGGCTAAAATACATCACATATGGCCCTTGAGGCTATATGGATGTATTTAACCCCTGCCAGATCTCACAAACTCCGGGAGAAGAGCCCGCCGAAAAGGGGGCGGGGCCTATTCTCCTCAGCACACGGCGCCATTTTCCTGCTCAGCTCTGCTGTGAGGAAGGCTCCCAGGCTCTCCCCTGCACTGCACTACAGAAACAGGGTTAAAACAGAGAGGGGGGGCACTTATTTGGCGATATGATTACATATATAAAAATGCTATAAGGGAAAACACTTGTATAAGGGGTTGTCCCTGTATAATTATAGCGTTTTTGGTGTGTGCTGGCAAACTCTCCCTCTGTCTCCCCAAAGGGCTAGTGGGGTCCTGTCCTCTGTCAGAGCATTCCCTGTGTGTGTGCTGTGTGTCGGTACGTGTGTGTCGACATGTAGGAGGACGATGTTGGTGAGGAGGCGGAGCAAATTGCCTGTATTGGTGATGTCACTCTCTAGGGAGTCGACACTGGAATGGATGGCTTATTTAGGAATTACGTGATAATGTCAACACGCTGTAAGGTCGGTTGACGACATGAGACGGCCGGCAAACAAATTAGTACCTGTCCAGGCGTCTCAGACACCGTCAGGGGCTTGTAAAAACGCCCATTTACCTCAGTCGGTCGACACAGACACAGACACGGACACTGACTCCAGTGTCGACGGTGAAGAAACAAACGTATTTTCCTTTAGGGCCACACGTTTCATGTTAAGGGCAATGAAGGAGGTGTTACATATTTCTGATACTACAAGTACCACAAATAAGGGTATTATGTAGGGTGTGAATAAACTACTTGTAGTTTTTCCTGAATCAGATAAATTAAATGAAGTGTGTGATGATACGTGGGTTTCCTCCGATAGAAAATTATTGGCGGTATACCCTTTCCCGCCAGAAGTTAGGGCGAGTTGGGAAACACACCTTAGGGTGAATAAGGCGCTCACACGCTTATAAAAACAAGTGGCGTTACCGTCTCCAGATACGGCAGCCCTCAAGGAGCCAGCTGATAGGAAGCTGAAAAAATATCCTAAAAGTATATACACATATACTGGTGTTATACTACGACCAGCAATCGCCTCAGCCTGGATGTGCAGCGCTGAGGGGGCTTGGTCGGATTTCCTGACTGAAAATATTGATACCCTTGACAGGGACAAGATTTTATTGACTATAGAGCATTTTAAGGATGCATTTCTATATATGCGAGATGCGCAGAGGGATATTTGCATTCTGGCATCAAGAGTAAATGTGATGTCCATATCTGCCAGACGACAGTGGTCAGGTGATGCAGATTCCAGACGGCACATGGAAGTATTGCCGTATAAAGGGGCGGTCCATCGGACCTGGTGGCCATGGCAACAGCTGAAAAATCCACCTTTTGTTACCCCAAGTCACATCTCAGCAGAAAAGGACACAGTCTTTTCAGTCTCAGTCCTTTCGTCCCCATAAGGGCAGGCGGGCAAAAGGGCCAGTCATATCTGCCCAGGGGTAGAGGAAAGGGAAGAAGACTGCAGCAGGCAGCCCATTCCCAGGAACAGAAGCCCTCCACAGCTTCTGCCAAGTCCGCAGCATGACGCTGGGGCCGTACAAGCGGACTCAGGTGCGGTAGGGGGTCATCTCAAGAGTTTCAGCACGCAGTGGGCTCACTCACAAGTGGACTCCTGGATCCTACACGTAGTATCCCAGGTGTACATTGGAAATTCGAGACGTCTCCCCCTCACAAGTTCCTGAAGTCTGCTTTACCAACGTCTCCCTCCGACAGGGAGGCAGTATTGGGAACAATTCACAGGCTGTATTCCCAGCAGGTGATAATCAAAGTACCCCTTCTACAACAAGGGAAGGGGTATTATTCCACACTATATTGTGGTACTGAAGCCAGACGGCTAGGTGAGATCTGAAATATTTGAACACTTACATACAAGCGTTCAAATCAAGATGGAGTCACTCAGAGCAGTGATAGCGAACCAGGAAGAAGGGGACGATATGGTGTCACTGGATATCAGGGACGCTTACCTACATGTCCAAATTTGCCCTTCTCACCAAGGGTACCTCAGGTTCGTGGTACAGAACTGTCACTATCAGTTCAGACGCTGCCGTTTGGATTGTCCACGGCACCCCGGGTCTTTACAAAGGTAATCGCCGAAATGATGATTCTTCTTAAAAGAAATATGGACGCTTTCCTGATAAGGGCAAGGTCCAGAGAACAGTTGGAGGTCGGAGTAGCACTATCTTAAGTAGTTCTACGACAGCACGAGTGGATTCTAAATATTCCAAAATCGCAGTTTTTTCCGACGACACGTCTACTGTTCCTAGGGATGATTCTGGACACAGTCCAGAAAAGGATGTTTTCTCCCGGAGAAGAAAGCCAGGGAGTTATCCGAGCTAGTCAGGAACCTCCTAAAACCAGGAAAAGTATCAGTGCATCATTGCACAAGGATCCTGTGAAAAATGGTGGTTTCTTACAAAGCGATCCCATTCGGTAGATTTCACGCAAGAACCTTTACGTGGGATCTGCTGGAAAAATGGTCCGGATCGCATCTTCAGATGCATCAGCGGATAACCCTGTCTCCAAGGACAAGGGTGTTTCTTCTGCGGTGGCAGCAGAGTGCTCATCTATGAAAGGGCCGCAGATTCGGCATTCAGGACTGGGTCCTGGTGACCACGGATGCCAGCCTGAGTGGCTGGGGAGCAGTCACACAAGGAAAAAATTTCCAGAGAGTGTGATCGAGTCTGGAGACTTCTCTCCACATAAATATACTGGAGCTAAGGGCAATTTACAATGCTCTAAGCTTAGCAAGACCTCTGCTTCAAGGTCAGCCGGTATTGATCCAGTGGGACAACATCACGGCAGTCGCCCACGTAAACAGACAGGGCGGCACAAGAAGCAGGAGGGAAATGGCAGAAACTGCAAGGATTCTTCGCTGGGCGAAAAATCATGTGATAACACTCTCAGCAGTGTTCATTCCGGGAGTGGAAAACTGGGAAGCAGACTTCCTCAGCAGGCATGACCTCCACCCGGGAGAGTGGGGACTTCATCGGGAAGTCTTCCACATGATTGTAAACCGTTGTGAAAAACCAAAGGTGGACATGATGGCGTCCCGCCTGAACAAAAAACTAGATATTGCGCCAGGTCAAGGGACCCTCAGGCAATAGCGGTGGACGCTCTGGTAACACTGTGGATGTACCAGTCAGAGTATGTGTTCCCTCCTATGCCTCTCATACAAAAAGTACTGAGAATCATAAGAGGGAGATGAGTAAGAATGATACTCGTGGTTCCGGATTGGCCAAGAAGGACTTGGTACCCGAAACTTCAAGAGATGTTCACGGAAGACCCGTGGCCTCTACCTTTAAGAAAGGACCTGCTCCAGCAGGGGCCTTGTCTGTTCCAAGACTTACCGCGGCCGCGTTTGACGGCATGGCGGTTGAACGCCGGATCCTGAAAGGGCATTCCAGATGAAGTCATCCCTACCCTGGTCGAAGACAGGAAGGATGTAACCGCAAAACATTTTCACCGCATTTGGCGAAGATATGTTGCGTGGTGTGAGGCCAAGAAGGCCCCTACAGAGGAATTCCAACTGGGTCGTTTCCTACATTTCCTGAAAACAGGACTGTCTATGGGCCTAAAATTAGGGTCCATTAAGGTTCAAATTTCGGCCCTGTCGAATTTCTTCCAGAAAGAACTGGCTTTAGTGCCTGACGTTCAGATGTTTGTAAAAGGGGTACTGCATATACAGCCTCCTTTTGTGCCCCAGTGGCACCTTGGGATCTCAATGTTGTTTTGAGTTTCCTAAAGTCACATTGGTTTGAACCACTCACCACTGTGGACTTAAAATATCTCACATGGAAGGTGACGATGCTATTAGCCCTGGCTTCAGCCAGGCGTGTGTCAGAATTGGCGGCTTTATCATATATAAAGCCCTTACTTAATTTTTCATTCTGACAGGGCAGAATTGAGGACTCGTCCTCAATTTCTCCTTAAGGTGTTTTCTGTTTTTCACATGAACCAACCTATTGTGGTACCTGCGGGTACTAGGGACTTGGAGGACTCCAAGTTACTTGACGTTGTCAGGGCCCTGAAAAATATGTTTCCAGGAAGGCTGGAGTCAGAAAATCTGACTCGCTGTTTAGCCTTTATGCACCCAACAAGATGGGTGCTCCTGCTTCTAAGCAGACGATTGCTCGCTGGATTTGTAATACAATTCAGTTTACACATTCTGTGGCAGGCCTGCCACAGCCAAAATCGGTAAAAGCCCATTCCAAAAGGAAGGGGGCTCATCTTGGGCGACTGCCCGAGGGGTCTCGGCTTTACAACTTTGCCGAGCAGTTACTTGGTCAGGGGAAAACACGTTTGCTAAATTCTACAAATTTGATACCCTGGCTGAGGAGGACATGGAGTTCTCTCATTCGGTGCTGCAGGGTCATCCGCACTCTCCCGCCCGTTTGGGAGCTTTGGTATAATCCCCATGGTCTTGACGGAGTCCCCAGCATCCACTAGGACGTCAGAGAAAATAAGATTTTACTTACCGATAAATCTATTTCTCGTAGTCCGTAGTGGATGCTGGGCGCCCATCCCAAGTGCGGATTGTCTGCAATACTTGTACATAGTTATTGTTACAAAAATCGGGTTATTCTTGTTGTGAGCCATCTTTTCAGAGGCTCCTTCGTTGTTATCATACTGTTAACTGGGTTCAGATCACAGGTTGTACGGTGTGATTGGTGTGGCTGGTATGAGTCTTACCCGGGATTCAATATCCTTCCTTATTATGCACGCTCGTCCGGGCACAGTATCCTAACTGAGGCTTGGAGGAGGGTCATAGGGGGAGGAGCCAGTGCACACCACCTGATCCTAAAGCTTTTATTATTGTGCCCTGTCTCCTGCGGAGCCGCTATATCCCCATGGTCCTGACGGAGTCCCCAGCATCCACTACGGACTACGAGAAATAGATTTATCGGTAAGTAAAATCTTATTATTTATTGCCACTGGTTAAATTGGGTTATGAATATAAGACAAATTACATGAATAGAGCACACTAGTAGAATGCCAGAATATAACCCTTATATGGGCCTGAATCTTTAAAAAAAAATATTTTAATATGTAAGCTTACATACGTTGGATTTATAGTACACAGTAATTATTTTACCATACCATTGATTTGCTTAGAGAATTCAATCCAACAGCTGCATGAATAACGAGACAATACAGACACTTCAGCAGTGTTAAATAAAGCAATTTACAACTAAAGCTAAGATCAATATTCAACACAAGGGTTTCAGCAGTGTAATGCATAACTTCCTCATCCAGGCTGTCTCTAATGTGTTGCATTATTGTTGTTTTGCAGCAAAGTATATTGGATGCTACATGGATGACACGCGGCAGAGAGCGCTCCACGGAGTGTCCTTTTTCGACTACAAAAAGATGACAGTGTTTCGTTGCCAGGACAACTGTGCTGAACGGTAGGATGGTGATTGCTGAAGAAATGGAGCTTTATTAGTTTGTGCACATCAACAAATTCTATCCCCCTGTCAAAACATGATCCTTATTTAATCCCATTTTGAGCTGAAAGATGTATTCAGTGTATACAGTACAGATATACTAAACTTTTTTTTCATAAGACTTTCTCAAACTCTATAATAAAAGCTCTTTATATTAAAGCACTAATACTATAGGTACAGTACATTAAATACTGTAAAATAAAGTTCACGGAGGGCATTTAATATGACAGAAGTGTCAGAAACCTCCAGGATTGTGCACTCCTCACCACATTGAACACATAGGGGGGAATTCAAATGTTTGAAAAGTCAGTTGGGTGTATGTTTTTTCCTACCTAATAGACAGGAAAAAACAGACACCCAACCGACTTTTCAAACATTTGAATTCCCCCCAAAAGCTGTTATTAGGGAGGGATTAGGGTTCTGTTTGGGTCAATAGAGTTAATTTATTGGGATATGAAGGACTGCTTTATGTTGCATAACTGTTTGTGAAAGTGAATTTGTCTATCTCTTCATTTTGAGTTAACCACCCACCGGCCCTATGTGCTTGCCATTTGTTTGTGTCAGCTTTTGGTGTTTGTTTATGGCCACCGTCAGAAGGGCCTTGTGATTTTAAGGGTAGTTGTGTTAAGTTGTGGCTGCAGTGCAATCCAAAGTAGAAATAGGGGAGCCAGAACAACTGCCACCAACTGTCATGCCAAAATGATTCACTGGCAGTTGGTGTGGCTCCCTGGGGTGAAGTCCATGCCATGGAGTAGGCTAGTCGTGGATATCAGTTTAGTTCATGGGCACCACTGTATGAGTGGACCACTGTGGTCCTTTGCTTCTCTGGAGATGGGTTAGCGCCTCAAGTCAATAGTGATGGGGGTAGTTGGCCTAATCTGCTTGCTATGTTGGTCACGTAAGGGGTTGGGGAGATGGCCTTTCCCCTTGTGAGTTGTTGTTCCTGTAAGGGGTTGGGCAGATGTACTTTCCCCTTACGAGTTGTTGTTCCTATACATGGTTGGGCAGATGTACTTTCCCCTTGCGAGTTGTTGTTCCTGTAAGGAGTTGGGCAGATGGCCTTTCCCCTTGTGAGTTGTTGTTCCTGTAAGGGGTTGTGCAGATGGCCTTTCCCATTTGCGAGTTGTTTGGCAGGGATGGCTGCAGATTGCCTAATTATTGCAAATTTGTGGGCAGTTGGTCCGTTTAATTTTTCTTATGTTAACAAGTTATTGCTTTTGCTAGGCCGTTCTTCCCCTTGCCACCATATCTAATTTTAAGCTAAAATGTTGAATCTCTTCAAATAAAAAGCTGACAGCTGACCTCTTTCCAATATATATATATATATATATATATATATATATATATGCAAAAGGGGGGTAAGACTCAGCGCCTTCTGTGTCAGTGATATCCAAACAAGGTATAAAATTCATGCCCACAGCCTAAGGTAACCATATATTAATACCCTCAGGACATGTGTTCCTCGCATGTAGTGCGTTCTTTATGAAGTTCTTCACCTCCTTCTGGGTGGTTGGCTAGGGACCCAGTTGTGTTTGTTGCATTGGGGTTAGGTCGCCTAGGTCAGCAAATGTGCTTATCCCAAGGGCCACATAATCTCCCTCTTGAGTGTTCCTAAATTAAGGTACATTAACTGATGCTGCAGCCCAGGAAACAGTCTCTTACAGAAGGTTCTCTTTTCAAATTGAACAATCCACCTAGCATCAGACTTCAGTACTGCACTGGATACTGTATTTCTCGTATTATTGTTCAAGCACAAGGCTCAATAGCATTTGGCTCAGGTCCCGGTCGTTCTTCTCTCCTTGAAGGAAGGAGGTGAAGAACTTCATAAAGAACTTACTACATGCGAGGAACACATGTCCTGAGGGTATTATTATATTATTACCTTAGGCTGTGGGCACATTGATTTCTTCTTGCTCCTGACACCGGTTGTGTTACTCTATCTATTGTCTGGATAAAAACCCTGACAACACTGCTATTCTTCATAAGCACGTCTGTACACGTTATCTGCAATATTGCACTATTGTCATTTTTTTACCTCCGTTATGGTCTATACACCGGGTTCCTGAGAGAGACGGAGGAAGGACCAATAGAAGGGAAGGAACACACTAGATGCTTGAATTTACTTTCGGTCTAGTATGCATGAATTTTATACCTTGTTTGGATATTACTGACACAGAAGGTGCTGAGTCCTACCCCCCTTTTGCATACTTTGTTTGTTTACTTATGAAATAGAGTCTGTACTTCAGGACTTTTTTAGTAGCCCCCCTATTGAGGAATTGTTTTAAATTATATTTATATCACATACATATGTATTTCACTGTATAGATAAGTCTTGCTATTTAGGTAGTGGCACTAATTACATCACAATATCAATAATTATATATATATATATATATATATATATATAGCGGTAATGTGGGCGGCACTCTATGCAGACTTCACAGCTTGATGAAAAAGTTACTTTAATTGGCCCATTAAAGTAACTTTTTCATCAAGCTGTGAAGTCTGCATAGAGTGCCGCCCACATTACCGCTGTTAATACCTGGGACTTTGTGTCACTTGTCGGGAGGGCACCTCAGCTGTTGTAATTATTTGGAGTGGAGTGCCGGGTTGCTCCTGTTTGTTTTATATATATATATATATATATATAGAGAGAGAGAGAGAAAGCATATAAAGGGGGCGCTCCATAGTGCATAAATGTATTTAATAAAATGACATTTAAAAACATGAACGGTAAAATTCAACTCGTACCGACTGGCAACCAGTGTGGGCAGGTTACCACATGATTTCACACAAAGATCCCCGGCACTACTGGAACCAAAGGCCGCCCGGCTATAGTGGAGTCCTCACCCCGCCGTGTATTGGTGCCGTTGGAGAGTGTTAGGGTCTCCTGCCCTGTGCTGCCACGTCGTCATGGCAACCGGGAGACAAGTGCTAGTGGAGTAACCTGAGCGCAGCTGATACTCCGGTTCGGGTCTTTTGCTGTGCAGTGGTTATAGGCTCTGTGCACGGCAGGGGATCCGGTGCTGGTTTTTGTGCTCACAGTCTGTGAGGTCTGAGTGGGGCGTGGACAGCACCTGCTTTATAAGGCCTCTTTTCAGGGTAAGCAGATGCTGCTGAATCTCTGTTGGTTAGTCAGTTCATGAAAGTTAGCCAGTACTGTGTAGCTTTGTATTTGTTTGTTGCTTACTGCAAATAGGCCTGGGGATTTGGTATTACACTCTGCCAATCCAGACCTAGCAGTAAGACTGGAGTCAGTCGTTTAGCTTGCTGGGGTTCTGTTATTACTCTGTGAACTTAGCAAGTTTGCGGCTGTATTCTAACACTTGCCTGTCTAATCCTGTCTCACTGTGCTAGGTGTCAGGGGTCAGTTTAGTGGCAGTAAGCTTAAACCTGTGCACTGCAAGTGAGAATCAGGATTGTGGAGGCTCTCCTTGTGTCTATCATTCCATCTCTGACCAAGGAGTTTACTGCCACACCCGTTGGTAACCCTTTAGGGTTTTGCTGTTGCCCTTAGCAACAGCATTTCGGGTTCTCTACGTATTAAAACACAACATCTTGCTTTTTACATCTGAGCAGTTCTAATACAAGGGAGATACCCAGTTCCTTAGCCTCTGGGCTTCTCTGTTCACTGTGTGTGTATTTTGTTACCCTATCACCTTCTGTGTACGTTATGTCATATTCCCCAGTTTGTCTGTGAGTCCATTTGTTTTGCATAACAGTTCAAACACCAGTACATTCCTGCAGACACTGGAGTGCATAACAGTTCTGACACTAGTACTTTCCTGCAGGCACTGGTGTGCATAACATATTCAGCAGCCTAATACTCCTGTTGAAATTTTGTGGGAATATGGAGCATACCCCTCAAAATACGTTGCAACAGGTGGTCGATCAGGTGCAGGTCCTGACTCGGCAATTTAATGATTTGTCCATTAAAATGCACACCTCCCAGGCTGCTGGCGGAGCTCCCGCAGCAGCAGCACCTGCAGGGGTTAAGGAGCCGAAAGTAAATCTCCCGGATCGTTTTTCTGGAGATCGCTCGCAGTTCTTTTGTTTCAAGGAGAGCTGCAAGCTATACTTCCGGCTTAGGCCTCAGTCTTCTGGGTCGGAGATTCAGCGGGTGGGCATAGTGATTTCCTTGCTACAAGGAGACCCACATGTCTGGGCATATGGGTTGCAGCCTGACTGTCCGTCGCTTAAAAGTGTTGATGCTTTTTTTACGGCACTGGGCATGTTGTATGATGACCCTGACAAGACGGCCTCAGCCGAGGCTCAGATTTCGATCCTTAAGCAAGGGCGAAGGCCAGTTGAGGTTTACTGTACGGAGTTTCGGAGGTTGGCCCATGATACCCAGTGGAATGACCCAGCCCTGAGACACCAGTACCGAAGAGGTCTTTCTAACCAGATAAAGGACCAACTGGTACAATATCCCTTGCCTGATAGCTTGGATCAGCTCATGCAGTTATCCATCCGGGTGGATAGACGGCTGAGAGAGCGTAGGCTTGAAAGGGAGACTGAGATTTCCTTCCTTCCCAAGGGAACCTCAGACTCTGAGGAATTTTCTGAGGAGCCTATGCAGATTGGGGCTACCCGCCTCTCCTCGCGTGAGAAGACGCGGAGGAGACAGCAGGGGTTGTGTTTGTACTGTGGGAATAAAGGTCATGTGGTAGTTTCATGCCCAGAAAAGCCGGAAAACTTCAGGGCCTGAGGGTGATGGGAAATATCCTGTCAGGCCAGAAGTCAGAATTTCCCAAGAAGACTTTTATCATTCCGGTGACCTTGAAGATCCTCAGTCAAACTGTCAAGACTGAGGCCTTTGTGGACAGTGGGGCCGACGGGGTTTTTATGGACCGCCAATTCGCCCTAAAACACTCTGTTCCCTTAGTACCCTTGGCATCGGAAATTGAGATTTATGGGTTAAACGGGGAACCATTATCCCAAGGTAAAATTACCTCTTGCACTAGCCAGATTTCTTTGTTTATTGGAGCCACACACTCTGAAAAATTGTCCTTTTATGTGACTGTCTGTACTTTTGCCCCATTGGTGTTGGGGTTACCCTGGTTAAGGGCCCACAATCCTCAATTTGACTGGGTCTCTGGGGAGATTCTTAGTTGGGGTACTGATTGTTTCAGGAGTTGCTTGAGCCTTCCAGTCAGGCTCTCGCAGCTAAGTTTGCCAGGATTGCCAGGGTGTTATGCAGATTTTGCGGACGTGTTCTCCAAAAAAGTTGCAGAGGTACTACCTCCCCATCGCCCCTATGACTGTGCCATTGATTTGTTGCCAAATGCTAAGCTTCCCAAGAGCAGGTTGTACTCCCTGTCACGTCCTGAGACTCAGGCTATGGCAGAGTACATTCAGGAGAACTTGGCTAAGGGATTTATCAGACCTTCACAGTCTCCAGTTGGGTCGGGGTTCTTCTTCGTGGGTAAAAAGGACGGTTCGTTGCGACCCTGCATCGACTTCAGGGAATTGAACCGTATCACGATTAAAAACTCATACCCACTGCCTCTCATTTCGGTCTTGTTTGACCAGCTTCGTACTGCCACCATTTTTTCTAAGATTGACCTACGCGATGCGTACAATCTAATCCGAATAAGAGAGGGGGATGAATGGAAGACTGCCTTTAATACCCACTCAGGGCATTATGAATATTTGGTGATGCCTTTTGGGCTCTGTAATGCCCCGGCAGTTTTCCAGGATTTCATGAATGATGTGCTCAGGGAATATTTGGATAGATTCTTAGTTGTATACTTAGATGACATCCTAATCTTCTCCCATTCCCTGGAGGAACATCGGAAGCATGTACGCTTAGTCCTCCAGAAACTCAGAGACCACCGGCTTGGGGCGAAGCTGGAGAAGTGCGAATTTGAAGTTCAGCAAATCGCATTTCTAGGATATATTATCTCCCCAGAAGGTTTCCAAATGGAGGGTTCCAAGGTACAGGCAGTCCTGGATTGGGTGCAGCCCACTAGTTTGAAGGCGCTTCAGCGTTTCCTGGGCTTTGCGAATTTTTATAGACGATTTATCGCTGGATTTTCATCTATAGTGGCGCCCTTGGTGGCACTCACTAAGAAAGGGGCGGATGTTGCTCACTGGTCTTGTGAGGCTAAAGCGGCTTTTGCCCGTCTCAAAAGGGCATTTGTTTCGGCCAAGGTGCTGCGACACCCAGATCCAGAGCGTCCTTTTGTGGTGGAGGTGGATGCCTCTGAGATGGGTATTGGGGCAGTGCTTTCTCAGATGGGAGTGTCTGATAATCGCCTTCATCCCTGTGCTTACTTTTCCCGTAAATTTTCGCCTGCCGAGATGAATTATGACGTGGGTAACCGGGAATTGTTGGCTATTAAGGATGCACTCGAGGAGTGGAGACACTGGCTTGAGGGGGCTAAGTTTGTGGTCTCAATTCTCACTGACCATAAGAATCTGGCATATTTAGAGTCAGCGAAGCGTCTCAATGCCAGGCAGGCACGATGGGCTTTGTTTTTTGCTCGCTTTAATTTTTTGATAACATATCGCCCTGGGTCAAAAAACATCAAGGCTGATGCGCTCTCGCGGAGTTTTGCTCCAATCCAGGAGACCACCGAGGAGCCGTTGCCCATTGTTTCCCCATCATGTATTAAAGTGGGCATTACCCAGGACCTCTTATCATTAGTCCTTAGAGCACAGGAGCAGGCTCCTCCAGACCTTCCGGTAGGTCTTTTGTTTGTGCCTCCTAGGTTAAGACAGCGAGTGTTCCTGGAATTCCATGCCAAGAAGTCGGCAGGTCACCCGGGTATTGCCAGAACTCGGGAGTTGCTATCTAGGGCGGTGTGGTGGCCCTCGGTGGCTAAGGATGTGGATCCGTGGGTTCGGGCATGTGACATCTGTGCCCGAAATAAGACTCCTAGAGGGGTTCCTGTTGGCCCATTACATCCACTCTCTATCCCATCTAAGCCATGGACCCACATTTCAATGGATTTTGTGGTGGACTTGCCCAAATCCTCGGGGATGACAGCCATCTGGGTTGTCGTTGACAGGTTTTCGAAGATGGCGCACTTCGTTCCACTGGTTGGGCTGCCATCAGCCAGACGCCTGTCTGAATTATTTATGCTGCATGTTGTGCGTCTCCACGGGTTGCCACTTGATGTGGTCTCTGACCGCGGATCCCAGTTTGTGGCCAAATTCTGGAGGGCATTTTGTTCCGATCTCCAGATTTCTGTCAGCTTGTCGTCAGGCTACCATCCGCAGTCTAATGGGCAGACTGAAAGGGTGAACCAGTCCTTGGAGCAGTTCCTCAGGTGTTATGTCTCCAAGTGTCAGACTGACTGGGTTGCTCATCTGTCCATGGCGGAGTTTGCCTATAACAACGCGGCTCACTCTGCTACAGGGATCTCTCCCTTCCTTTGTGTGTATGGGCATCATCCTAAGGCCAATTCTTTTGACCCCCTGGACTCCACGCCTGGTGGTTCCTCTGTGGTTTCGGTCCTTAGAGGTATTTGGCGGAAAGTGAAGAAAGCCCTTGTGTCTGTGTCATTAGTGACCAAAAGGGTTTTTGATAAGCGGAAAAGACCCTGCAGCTTCAAATTAGGAGACTTCGTCTGGTTGTCTACCAAGAATTTGAAGTTGAGACAGCCATCTCATAAGTTAGGGCCCCGGTTCATCGGCCCTTATAAGATCACCAGGGTTATCAATCCGGTGGCATTTCAGTTAGATCTGCCCCGTTCTTTGGGTATCAATAAAACATTTCATTGTTCCCTTTTAAAACGGGCGATTAGTAATCCTTCTTCCAGTGGAAGACCTTCCCCTCTTCTGATACGTGGCCAGAGGGAGTTTGTTGTTGAAAGGATTCTTGACTCCAAGGTGGTTCGGGGTCGGCTGTCATTTTTGGTGCACTGGAAGGGGTATGGCCCGGAGGAGCGGTCGTGGGTGCGCAGTTGTGATCTTCATGCCCCCAGACTGATACGCTCTTTCTTCTCGCAGTTCCCCGATAAACCCGGTGGTAGGGGTTCTT
Organism: Pseudophryne corroboree; assembly: GCF_028390025.1. NCBI lineage: Eukaryota > Metazoa > Chordata > Amphibia > Anura > Myobatrachidae > Pseudophryne > Pseudophryne corroboree. Next base: position 290,284,858 of record NC_086444.1, on the reverse strand, counting down.
TGACCCCTCGTCAGAGGGGGGGTACTGTTAGGGTCTCCTGCCCTGTGCTGCCACGTCGTCATGGCAACCGGGAGACAAGTGCTAGTGGAGTAACCTGAGCGCAGCTGATACTCCGGTTCGGGTCTTTTGCTGTGCAGTGGTTATAGGCTCTGTGCACGGCAGGGGATCCGGTGCTGGTTTTTGTGCTCACAGTCTGTGAGGTCTGAGTGGGGCGTGGACAGCACCTGCTTTATAAGGCCTCTTTTCAGGGTAAGCAGATGCTGCTGAATCTCTGTTGGTTAGTCAGTTCATGAAAGTTAGCCAGTACTGTGTAGCTTTGTATTTGTTTGTTGCTTACTGCAAATAGGCCTGGGGATTTGGTATTACACTCTGCCAATCCAGACCTAGCAGTAAGACTGGAGTCAGTCGTTTAGCTTGCTGGGGTTCTGTTATTACTCTGTGAACTTAGCAAGTTTGCGGCTGTATTCTAACACTTGCCTGTCTAATCCTGTCTCACTGTGCTAGGTGTCAGGGGTCAGTTTAGTGGCAGTAAGCTTAAACCTGTGCACTGCAAGTGAGAATCAGGATTGTGGAGGCTCTCCTTGTGTCTATCATTCCATCTCTGACCAAGGAGTTTACTGCCACACCCGTTGGTAACCCTTTAGGGTTTTGCTGTTGCCCTTAGCAACAGCATTTCGGGTTCTCTACGTATTAAAACACAACATCTTGCTTTTTACATCTGAGCAGTTCTAATACAAGGGAGATACCCAGTTCCTTAGCCTCTGGGCTTCTCTGTTCACTGTGTGTGTATTTTGTTACCCTATCACCTTCTGTGTACGTTATGTCATATTCCCCAGTTTGTCTGTGAGTCCATTTGTTTTGCATAACAGTTCAAACACCAGTACATTCCTGCAGACACTGGAGTGCATAACAGTTCTGACACTAGTACTTTCCTGCAGGCACTGGTGTGCATAACAGAGAGCCACAGGTAGGATCACACCTGCTGTCGGCTTAAGGATCACCAGCCCCGGGGTATACAAGCGTCAGTAAACTCCGCCTTAACGCGTTTCGTCATCGACTTCGTCAGAAGGCTGGAGTACCTGACGCCTCGATCCTTTTTTATAGGTCAAACAAATGGAGCTGTACACAATTTCAATAATGATTATATTACTCTGAATAGCGGTATCGGAAGCCACGATCCATACCGGTCATCGTTGACTGGCATGTATTTTAACATTAATATTTATAATGCCCCAGAATTTATACTATACATTCTAAAAGATGGGATTTTTGTATATACCACACACGCCCATATAATTAATATGATACCTGCTTCCAAGCCACCGATCAGTGTAACATACACCAACATACATGAATACATAGGATACATCATATGAATACATGAGCCATAAAACATGCATAATCTATCAATAAATTCTTATATCAACATATACTCAAAGGCGGTCCTTTTATATCCAGAATTGTCTGTATTAGTAAAACCAATTACTCATGGGACTTCCATATATATTGCTATAGCTAATTGAGGAATGGTGTTATTTAAAATCCCTCATTTAACCCTTTTGGTTTAAGAGTATTAAGCGTTAATATCCAGAATGTTTCTCGCCTCTCAAGCTCTTTTTCCCTGTTTCCCCCCATTTTATTGATCCCCACATGCTCTATCCCCTTGAATGTTAATTTTGTTGGGTCACTACAATGATATTCCTGAAAATGCCGTGGGACACTATGATTACTCACTTTATTTTTAATATTTCTGGTATGTTCAAGGATGCGTGTTTTGAGCATCCTTTTAGTTTTCCCTACGTATTTAAATCCACAAGGACAGGTTAGCATATAGACTATGAACGTAGAATTACAATTAATGAAGCTTTTAACAGGGAAGGATTTTGAATTACTGCTATCTTGGAATGTAGTTTTATTTTTATCTACCAGTTTACATACTTTGCCGCCCCCACAGGCATAACAACCCTTTAGGTCATCCAAAAAATGTTTTTTCCTGGACTCTTTAACTGGTTCCAACCTACTACTTGAAACAAAAGACTTAACATTTTTGGCTTTCCTAAACACTACCCCAGGGTATTTAGGAAGATGGTTACCCAGCACTGGGTCTAATTGCAGAATGTGCCAGTTCTTATTTAAAACATTTTTAATGGCACCCGCTTCCATATAATAATCTGTAACAAATGGACAATTTATTTCTTTCAACTCCTGACCTTCCCCAACTTTTCTATTATCAAATGTCTTATCCTTAAGTAATTCCTGTCTTGATCTCCCTCTGGCATGTTGTTTGGACTGTTCAATAAGATTAACTGGATATCCACATTCTAAGAACCTTTTAGTGTATATAGACGCCTGTTCATCATACTTCTCAGCACTGGCACAATTTCTTCTTAGCCTGGTATATTGCGAGAATAGAATGTTTCTTTTCCAATTAGGCAAATGGCAACTTCCAAAATCAAGGTAGCTGTTACAGTCCACCTTTTTAAAATGAGTGTCGGTATTAATTTTTCCTAGCTCCAAGAATTCTGAACTATCTAGCACTAGGTCAAGGAATTCAATTTTATTTTTATTCTGTGTGTAAGTGAATTTAAGATTATAATCATTAATATTAATGGTATTTATGAAGGTCTCTAATAGCTTTTCATCACCCTTCCAGACTATCAGGATATCATCAATAAATCTTTTGAACAGTATGATATTCTCAGTAAAACCATCCAGGGATGGTTTTACTGAGAATATCCCACTCGCCCAATATCCCACTCGCCCAATTTTCCCACTCGCCCATATAAAGATTTGCTAGACTCGGGGCACAAATCGTCCCCATCGCTGTCCCGCATGACTGGATATACCAGTCATCCAAGAACAGAAAATAATTCCGTTTTAGTACAAAATATAAACAGTCACATATGAAGTCAACTAGGGGGGTATTCAATTCAGGATCTTGTAAGAGAGTTTTTTAAACACTATTAATTCCCTTTTGGTGCGGGATAGCTGTGTACCGTGACTGTACATCAATAGTGCACCATATATAGTCAGGTTTCCATTCCAGACTCTCCATAATCTGTAAAACATGGGTAGAATCCCGTATGTGTGAATTCAAATGAGAGACATATTTTTTTATATAAATATCTACAAACTCTGAAACTCAGGAAGTCAGAGATCCGATGCCGGCTATAATAGGCCGGTCAGGCGGTCTTATCGGGTCCTTATAAAGTTTAGGTATATGATAAAATGTAGCAATCTTTGGAAATTAAATAGTAATAAAAAGTGCAGACAAGGGAGGGGGTATTGTGATTTTAGATCGGTCCTATTATGTAGAAGAAGCTCATCGGTTATTGGGAGATCATACCTCATATACAAAATTAACCTGTGACCCCACAACTGAGTTTGTGGGAGAACTTACAGAAATACTGGATAAAGGGTTAATTAACAAATGTAAACTTAAAGAGGAATACAATTATCTACTAAATAAATTTCCAAAGATTGCTACATTTTATCATATACCTAAACTTCATAAGGACCCGATAAGACCACCTGGCCGGCCTATTATAGCCAGCATCGGATCTCTGACTTCCCGAGTTTCAGAGTTTGTAGATATTTATATTAAAAAAATTGTCTCTCATTTGAATTCACACATACGGGATGCTACCCATGTTTTACAGATTATGGAGAGTCTGGAATCGAAACCTGACTATATATTGTGCACTATTGATGTACAGTCGCTGTACACAGCTATCCCGCACCAAAAGGGAATTAATAGTGTTAAAAAAAACTCTCTTACAAGATCCTGAATTGAATACCCCCCTAGTTGACTTCATATGTGACTGTTTATATTTTGTACTAAAACGGAATTATTTTCTGTTCTTGGATGACTGGTTTATCCAGTCATGCGGGACAGCGATGGGGACGATTAGTGCCCCGAGTCTAGCAAATCTTTATATGGGCGAGTGGGAAAATACATCCATGGATGGTTTTACTGAGAATATCATACTGTTCAAAAGATTTATTGATGATAACCTGATAGTCTGGAAGGGTGATGAAAAGCTATTAGAGACCTTCATAAATACCATTAATATTAATGATTATAATCTTAAATTCACTTACACACAGAATAAAAATAAAATTGAATTATTTGACCTTGTACTAAATAGTTCAGAATTCTTGGAGCTAGGAAAAAAATAGGATTTTGGTACCTACCGGTAAATCCTTTTCTCTTAGTCCGTAGAGGATGCTGGGGACTCCAAAAGGACCATGGGGTATAGACGGATCCTCAGGAGTCTGGGCACACTATAAAGACTTAAACTGGGTGTGAACTGGCTCCTCCCTCCATGCCCCTCCTCCAGACCTCAGTTAGAAAACTGTGCCCAGGAGAGATGGACAATTTCGAGGAAAGAATTTATTGTTATAACCCGGTGAGTGTTAAACCAGCTCACACCTCAAACACACCGTAAACATGGCATTCAGTAGAATACCAGCCAACGGTATGAACAAAAACACAGCCACATGCTGAGAGAATATGTAACACAACCATTGTGTCCACATAAGCAAAAATAAGACCCCGCATGCCATGTCATGAACAACGGTAACAACCGCCAGACCAAGAAGACACACCCCCAGGGTGCAACCAAAAGCAATAACTGCAGACACAGTACGCACTGGGACGGGCGCCCAGCATCCTCTACGGACTAAGAGAAAAGGATTTACCGGTAGGTACCAAAATCCTATTTTCTCATATGTCCTAGAGGATGCTGGGGACTCCAAAAGGACCATGGGGTGTATACCAAAGCTCCAAAACGGGCAGGAGAGTGCGGACTCTGCAGCACCGAATGAGCAACCATAAGGTCCCCAAAAATCAGGGTATCAAACTTGTAGAGCATAGCAAAAGCGTTTGATCCCGACCAAGAAAACGCTCGGCAAAATTGAGCCGCTGATACTCCTCGGGCATCCGCCCAAGAAAAAACCCATCTTCCCAAAAGAATGGACCTCCACCGACTTCGGTGACGGCAATTCAGCCATAGAACGAACATGCCAAACCTCACAGATTCAGCGCGTAACAGACTGCATAACGCAGTCTCCCAAACCATGCTGGGAAGATGCCAGACAAACAGAGCCTCTGTTTCTCCAAACTGAGCCAAATTGACTACCTACATGCTCAAATCCCCGGCCAGACCTAGGGAATTCGAATCAGCGAAAGCCTAAATAACCACCGGGAACAAAAGAGGCCGATTTCAGCGAAACCCAGAAACCACTCTTGGTAGAACTACCAACCGAGTACTCAATTCCTCTCTATCCACCTGAAATATCAAACAAGGCTTTTGTGAGACAAAACCACCACTTCCGTCACCCGCCTTGCGGATGTCTAAGCCAATAGCCTGACCACGTTCCAAGAGAGAAATTTTGTAAAGAAACTTATTAGGCTTGGCTCCACTGGCTTGTAATGTACGAATAAATACGACCTAGCTGAAAGTCCTCCATAGGAGCCTTCCTGGATACACACCGAGACACATAATTACTCCAACTACGGTAGTAACGCTTTGCCATCAGATCTTTCCTAGCCTGAAGAATCCCTGGGAACACCCGTTCGGCTTAGGATATGGCATACAACCGCCGCGCCGTCAGACGCAGCCGCGGTAATCCCGGATACACGCCCTGATCTTGTTTAACATTACCTCACGTAGAGGAAGAAGGCAGTAATCTTCTATGAGTAAACCAAGAAAAACTGGATAGCCAACCTTCGCTGGCTAGGCCGGATTCAAGAGAATCACCGGAATCTTTGATCATCTTACGCTTACCACTGTAAGAAAAGTGAAAACGGAGAGGCCACATAGACCAACTAAAAACACCCCCGGTGTCACGAGGATGTCCACTATTATATCTTGAATGTCCTTTGACCTGGACCAATCTCCTTGAGGCCCCTCGTTGAAGCGAGATGCCAACCTGACCAATTGTGACACTCCTCAAGGACTTGTCACGTCTGGGAAAGCTTCTCGATGATGACCGAATTTTCCCGGCTGGATATCGTGCCCGCAGAGGGAATCTATTTCTCCGTCGTTTACCTCCAGAACGAAGACTGCTAATATAGCGTTTACCAGACTTCCCACTTAACTGTAAACTGTGCATCCTCCGCCATTGCCACTTCACTCCTTGTTCCACCATAGCGGCTTACTTACGCCACTGCTGACTGACAAGTCGTCTGGCAGAACTAACACAGGCAGAACACGAAGAATACGTTCATCTAAAATTGTTCTTAATTCAAGAAAGCTTACAGCAGACAAGTTTCCCAACTTGACCTTATCCTCTGGAAATACGTCCCTTGCCACGGACTGCTCCCCAGCTGCAGAGATCTGTACTTACGGACACCAGGATCTAAACCTGGATCCCTAAGCTTCATTTCTCTAGAAGAAAAGAACCGAACAGACACCACAGGAGTGCTGTCCTGGCCGTTTGGATTATAATCCGGTTCATGCGCCGGTGAGACCCGAACCACATTCCAACTGGTCCCATGAAAACCGCTCTGGTATTAGACCTGCTCACCGAAAAAGTCCTCCTAGGCCGCACCCATCTGTCTTATTAGCGGAACATATTGATGAGGTGTCATCTCAAAACCGATCCAACCCTGGATCCTCAGACCTCTTTCCACAGGAAAAACACAGAAACTTAACTGGTCAGTATCTACTCTGAAACCTACTTTTGACCTCTGCGTCGTTGGGAACAGCAGCCAAACCCTGTGCCGAAGAACAGTCAGGGAGAAACAACGATTTGCACCCGTATACAGGGACAACTAGACAATGTCCTTAACCTGACGCACCTCCGTATGGCGTTGCGCACTACCTCCCCTTCTAGAGGGGAAAGGCAAGATTTATTAGAAAAACAGTAAGGGGAACCCACCGTAACTCAGAGTTTTCCCCTTTGGCTTCTATAAATAACTCACAGGTCCTAGTCTATTTCCGGACTAACTGAAAATTAGTAGACCAGTGGTCACCGGAGTGGAGACCAGCCAGATAGACACAGCGACAAGTGATGGATGTAGTGGAAACAGAAAACGACATCCACTTCTGCTAACCTAATAAGGCTGCAGAACTCTTACCTTTTCACCTTCCATTGTCTGCACAGAAAAGGAAAAAAGAGCGGCATCGAACCGGTGAAAACGACTGCATCCCACAAAAGAATGCATCACCAACCGTTGCAAAGGAGGTAGACTCTCGAAGATAGACTTACCAGTGGTATCCGCCGAGATTGACTGACCATAGGCCACACCAAACAGCTGTATACCTGCCACCAGCCTCTCTCGGAGACATCCTCCGCATTTTTCCGGTCACACCTCCTGCTGTCACGTGGCAGCCTGCTGTAATGTTATACAGTAGAATAAACATAGGCACGCCTACCCACTCTGGGTAGGGCAATTTTGTCGGATGTCCACCCGAACACCACACTCCCTCAAGTGCATACAGTGCAAATAAGGTCAAAGTATAGAAATAAAATTTCACTTAGCTGCCTGTGTATGATCCTTTGCGACCGGGCTCTGCATCTACCAGGAGTAGACTGTCGTGATTTACTCTCCGCGTTGTGAAGAGAATAATATTCGGACTCCTTGAGAGGGTCCAATCCAACACTTCACGGCCAATCTAGAGCTTAATCAACAGAGTAACCAGCACATGAATAGAATATCATTATTTCAGCATTCCTGGATATACCTCATATAATACACACTAAAACACATATATCCTAACCCTGCATATATAAACCTATATCTACATATATATATACACACATAGATATAACGTATACACATACATATAACGTATACGCAAGTGGATTGTCCAGACCTATCAGGTCCCTATAGACAGTAATGTGTTGTGAATGTGTACGACCATGTACTGACATGCCCCCAAAGTGGATCTACCAGGAACGTTACAGTCGACAGAAACTAAGTAAATGTCGACAGCCAGGAACAGTAATCGGGTAAAAGTAATAGTAACCTTGGAAACCCCGAAGGGTCTGAGGGAAGCAACGAATACAATTTTGATAACACTCCCCCCACATATATCTAGAAATTTAAGGGCATAACAGCCTATTAACGTTACCCCTGAGGTTACCGTTGATGCCGACCGGGCATCCACCAACAACTGTGTCTCCCCTAGCGTGTTTACTGTTTTAAGCACACAAACGCCAATTTACTAATACTTAATTTCTAGAGATGAGCGCCTGAAATTTTTCGGGTTTTGTGTTTTGGTTTTGGGTTCGGTTCCGCGGCCGTGTTTTGGGTTCGAACGCGTTTTGGCAAAACCTCACCGAATTATTTTTGTCGGATTCGGGTGTGTTTTGGATTCGGGTGTTTTTTTCCAAAAACACTAAAAAACAGCTTAAATCATAGAATTTGGGGGTCATTTTGATCCCAAAGTATTATTAACCTCAAAAACCATAATTTACACTCATTTTCAGTCTATTCTGAATACCTCACACCTCACAATATTATTTTTAGTCCTAAAATTTGCACCGAGGTCGCTGTGTGAGTAAGATAAGCGACCCTAGTGGCCGACACAAACACCGGGCCCATCTAGGAGTGGCACTGCAGTGTCACGCAGGATGTCCCTTCCAAAAAACCCTCCCCAAACAGCACATGACGCAAAGAAAAAAAGAGGCGCAATGAGGTAGCTGTGTGAGTAAGATTAGCGACCCTAGTGGCCGACACAAACACCGGGCCCATCTAGGAGTGGCACTGCAGTGTCACGCAGGATGGCCCTTCCAAAAAACCCTCCCCAAACAGCACATGACGCAAAGAAAAAAAGAGGCGCAATGAGGTAGCTGACTGTGTGAGTAAGATTAGCGACCCTAGTGGCCGACACAAACACCGGGCCCATCTAGGAGTGGCACTGCAGTGTCACGCAGGATGGCCCTTCCAAAAAACCCTCCCCAAACAGCACATGACGCAAAGAAAAAAAGAGGCGCAATGAGGTAGCTGACTGTGTGAGTAAGATTAGCGACCCTAGTGGCCGACACAAACACCGGGCCCATCTAGGAGTGGCACTGCAGTGTCACGCAGGATGTCCCTTCCAAAAAACCCTCCCCAAACAGCACATGACGCAAAGAAAAAAAGAGGCGCAATGAGGTAGCTGTGTGAGTAAGATTAGCGACCCTAGTGGCCGACACAAACACCGGGCCCATCTAGGAGTGGCACTGCAGTGTCACGCAGGATGTCCCTTCCAAAAAACCCTCCCCAAACAGCACATGACGCAAAGAAAAAAAGAGGCGCAATGAGGTAGCTGACTGTGTGAGTAAGATTAAGACAATTTTATTTTAGGTTTTGGAGTCCTTTTTTTACTGATATTTGGTGTTTTGGTTTTGACATGCTCTGTACTATGCCATTGGGCATCGGCCTTGGCAGACGACGTTGCTGGCATTTCATCGTCTCGGCCATGACTAGTGGCAGCAGCTTCAGCACGAGGTGGAAGTGGATCTTGATCTTTCCCTAATTTTGGAACCTCAACATTTTTGTTCTCCATATTTTAATAGGCACAACTAAAAGGCACCTCAGGTAAACAATGCAGATGGATGGATTGGATACTAGTATACAATTATGGACGGGCTGCCGAGTGCCGACACAGAGGTAGCCACAGCCGTGAACTACCGCACTGTACTGTGTCTGCTGCTAATATATAGACTGGTTGATAAAGAGATAGTATACTCGTAACTAGTATGTATGTATAAAGAAAGAAAAAAAAACCACGGTTAGGTCACTGGTATATACAATTATGGACGGGCTGCCGAGTGCCGACACAGAGGTAGCCACAGCCGTGAACTACCGCACTGTACTGTGTCTGCTGCTAATATATAGACTGGTTGATAAAGAGATAGTATACTCGTAACTAGTATGTATGTATAAAGAAAGAAAAAAAAACCACGGTTAGGTCACTGGTATATACAATTATGGACGGGCTGCCGAGTGCCGACACAGAGGTAGCCACAGCCGTGAACTACCGCACTGTACTGTGTCTGCTGCTAATATATAGACTGGTTGATAAAGAGATAGTATACTCGTAACTAGTATGTATGTATAAAGAAAGAAAAAAAAACCACGGTTAGGTCACTGGTATATACAATTATGGACGGGCTGCCGAGTGCCGACACAGAGGTAGCCACAGCCGTGAACTACCGCACTGTACTGTGTCTGCTGCTAATATATAGACTGGTTGATAAAGAGATAGTATACTCGTAACTAGTATGTATGTATAAAGAAAGAAAAAAAAACCACGGTTAGGTCACTGGTATATACAATTATGGACGGGCTGCGGAGTGCCGACACAGAGGTAGCCACAGCCGTGAACTACCGCACTGTACTGTGTCTGCTGCTAATATATAGACTGGTTGATAAAGAGATAGTATACTCGTAACTAGTATGTATGTATAAAGAAAGAAAAAAAAACCACGGTTAGGTGGTATATACAATTATGGACGGGCTGCCGAGTGCCGACACAGAGGTAGCCACAGCCGTGAACTACCGCACTGTACTGTGTCTGCTGCTAATATATAGACTGGTTGATAAAGAGATAGTATACTCGTAACTAGTATGTATGTATAAAGAAAGAAAAAAAAACCACGGTTAGGTCACTGGTATATACAATTATGGACGGGCTGCCGAGTGCCGACACAGAGGTAGCCACAGCCGTGAACTACCGCACTGTACACTGGTTGATAAAGAGATAGTAGTATACTCGTAACAACTAGTATGACGACGGTATAAAGAATGAAAAAAAAACCACAGTTAGGTGGTATATAATACAATTATGGTTGGACGGACTGCCTGCCGAGTGCCGACACAGAGGTAGCCACAGCCGTGAACTACCGCACTGTACACTGGTTGATAAAGAGATAGTAGTATACTCGTAACAACTAGTATGACGACGGTATAAAGAATGAAAAAAAAACCACGGTTAGGTGGTATATAATACAATTATGGTTGGACGGACTGCCTGCCGAGTGCCGACACAGAGGTAGCCACAGCCGTGAACTACCGCACTGTACACTGGTTGATAAAGAGATAGTAGTATACTCGTAACAACTAGTATGACGACGGTATAAAGAACGAAAAAAAAACCACGGTTAGGTGGTATATATTATAATACAATTATGGATGGACGGACTGCCTGCCGAGTTCCGACACAGAGGTAGCCACAGCCGTGAACTACCGCACTGTACACTGGTTGATAAAGAGATAGTAGTATACTCGTAACAACTAGTATGACGACGGTATAAAGAACGAAAAAAAAAACACGGTTAGGTGGTATATATTATAATACAATTATGGATGGACGGACTGCCTGCCGAGTTCCGACACAGAGGTAGCCACAGCCGTGAACTACCGCACTGTACACTGGTTGATAAAGAGATAGTAGTATACTCGTAACAACTAGTATGACTATGACGACGGTATAAAGAAAGAAAAAAAAAACCACGGTTAGGTGGTATATAATACAATTATGGATGGACGGACTGCCTGCCGAGTGCCGACACAGAGGTAGCCACAGCCGTGAACTACCGCACTGTACTGTGTCTGCTGCTAATATAGACTGGTTGATAAAGAGATAGTATACAATACTACTAATATACTGGTGGTCAGGCACTGGTCACCACTAGTCACACTGGCAGTGGCACTCCTGCAGCAAAAGTGTGCACTGTTTAATTTTAATATAATATTATTTATCATGTACTCCTGGCTCCTGCTATAACAACCTGCAGTGCTCCCCAGTCTCCCCCACAATTATAAGCTTTATATACAATACATTGATGTGCAGCACACTGGGCTGAGCAGTGCACACAGACTGAGTCACTGTGTGACTGTGTATCGTTTTTTTCAGGCAGAGAACGGATATATTAAATAAAACAAACAACTGCACTGTCTCTGGTGGTCACTGGTCACTGTGGTCGTCAGTCACTAAACTCTGTCTGCACTCTGCACTCTCTTCTAATCTACAGTATCACAGCAATCTCTCTCTCTCTCTCTCTCCTAAATCTAATCTAAATGGAGAGGACGCCAGCCACGTCCTCTCCCTATCAATCTCAATGCACGTGTGAAAATGGCGGCGACGCGCGGCTCCTTATATAGAATCCGAGTCTCGCGAGAATCCGACAGCGTCATGATGACGTTCGGGCGCGCTCGGGTTAACCGAGCAAGGAGGGAAGATCCGAGTCGCTCGGACCCGTGAAAAAAAAAGTGAAGTTCGTGCGGGTTCGGATTCAAAGAAACCGAACCCGCTCATCTCTATTAATTTCCCTGAATCAAGTACCGCCATGTGCCGGCGAAGCCGACAGTTATTCCCACAGCAGCTTGTGAGAAAGCCCTCACACCTGTCGACATGTCGACTAACCTATAGTGGGTAAGCAAACAGGGAAACAGTGCATTTACGTATTACCCTAAGGATTATGCGTCCATTATCAATCCTAATGCTATATGACACCCATAAAGCATTAAAACACTGTGCCCCCCCCCCCCTTCTTAGAACACAGCAAGTCCCGGTGGGGGACTTAGGAAAATGGCGCTGACCCCTCTGTGAGGGCTAAGCTCTGCCCCTTCGCTTAAGCCCGCTCGAATATAAATATATATATATAACCCTATCTTGAGCCGGGGGACCCTATACACAGGGAGATTTCACATCTGAGAGGGGCAACATAACCCCCAAACACTATGTCCCCCACTTTGTTTGTGTTTGGCGGGGACAGCAGGGAAAATGGCGCTGACTCTATGTGTGAGGCTAAGCTCCACCCCTCTCGGCGCGCTATAGCCCACCTGTATTTGTAAAACAAACAATCAGGTCGAGCACTAAATACAGTTTAAAAACACTATATTCACCGTGATCATGCTGCTCAGGGTGCCCCCCCTGCGCGCCTGCACCCCAGGCAACCGATCGGCATGCGGGAGCCCCGGCACGTCGCGCACCCGCCGCTCTAATGGAGGATCATCGTGTGCGGCGCCCGGGAGCTCTAAGCTCAAAATCTCTATGCTGCATAGGGCGCCACCCCCCCCACCCCCCCGGCGCCCTGCACCCATGGCGGCCGACGGGGAAGAATGGAGCGAAGTGCGCTATAACGCACCTGTGGGGGTCTGTATACGGAGCCACCGGCAGCGCAAGTAGTAAACATGACAATAAATTAACTCGCTGCCCAGGGCGCTCCCCCCCCCCCGCCCCGCCCCCGTATAAGTGGTGGCAGGGAAATCGCTAAACTATGCTAGCGGGGGATTGAACCACGGTGCACCTCGGCACCGAAATGCTTGTTATCTGCCAGATTTTTACAATAAGAAGACTAGTAACCTGCTGCCCAAGGCGCTCCCCCCCCCCCCAGCGCCCTGCACCCTGTGAGTGCGTTGGTGTGTGGGAGCATGGAGCGCAGCACTACCACTGTACCTCCGTTACTGAAGTCTTCTGCCGTCTGTAGTCTTCTTTTCTTCCAATACTCACCCGACTTCTTTCTTCTGGCTTCTTTGAGGGGGTGACGGCGTGGCTCCGGGAACAAGCAGCTAGGCGCACCAAGTGATCGAACCCTCTGGAGCTAATGGTGTCCAGTAGCCGAGAAGCAGAGCCTTGAAACTCACAGAAGTAGGTCCTGCTACTCTCCCCTCACTCCCACGCTGCAGGAAGCCTGTAGCCAGCAGGTCTACCTGAAAATAAAAAACCTAACATAAAGTCTTTCAGAGAAACTCAGTAGAGCTCCCCTAGTGTGTGACCCATCACTCCTGGGCACAAAGTCTAACTGAGGTCTGGAGGAGGGGCATGGAGGGAGGAGCCAGTTCACACCCAGTTTAAGTCTTTATAGTGTGCCCAGGCTCCTGCGGATCCGTCTATACCCCATGGTCCTTTTGGAGTCCCCAGCATCCTCTAGGACGTATGAGAAATTAATACCTTGATTTTGGAAGTTGCCATTTGCCTAATTGGAAAAGAAACATTCCATTCTCGCAATATACCAGGCTAAGAAGAAATTATGCCAGTGCTGAGAAGTATGATGAACAGGCATCTATATACACTAAAAGGTTCTTAGAACGTGGATATCCAGTAAATCTTATTGAACAGTCCAAACAACGTGCCAGAGGGAGATCAAGACAGGAATTACTTGTATACAAGGATAAGACATTTGATAATAGAAAAGTTGGGGAAGGTCAGGAGTTGAAAGAAATAAATTGTCCATTTGTTACAGATTATAATATGGAAGCGGGTGCCATTAAAAATGTTTTAAAGAAGAACTGGCACATTCTGCAATTAGACCCAGTGCTGGGTAACCATCTTCCTAAATACCCTGGGGTAGTGTTTAGGAAAGCCAAAAATGTGAAGTCTTTTGTTTGTCGTAGTAGGTTTGAACCAGTTAAAGAGTTTAGGGAAAAACATTTTTTGGATGACCTAAAGGGTTGTCATGCCTGCGGGGGCTGCAAAGTATGTAAACTGGTAGATAAAAATAAAACTACATTCCAAGATAGCAGTAATTCAAAATCCTTCCCTGTTAAAAGCTTCATTAATTGTAATTCTACGTTCATAGTCTATATGCTAACCTGTCCTTGTGGATTTAAATACGTAGGGAAAACTAAAAGGATGCTCAAAACACGCATCCTTGAACATACCAGAAATATTAAAAATAAAGTGAGTAATCATAGTGTCCCACGGCATTTTCAGGAATATCATTGTAGTGACCCAACAAAATTAACATTCAAGGGGATAGAGCATGTGGGGATCAATAAAATGGGGGGAAACAGGGAAAAAGAGCTTGAGAGGCGAGAAACATTCTGGATATTAACGCTTAATACTCTTAAACCAAAAGGGTTAAATGAGGGATTTGAAATAACACCATTCCTCAATTAGCTATAGCAATATATATGGAAGTCCCATGAGTAATTGGTTTTACTAATACAGACATACTGGATATAAAAGGACTGCCTTTGAGTATATGTTGGTATAAGAATTTATTGATAGATTATGCATGTTTTATGGCTCATGTATTCATATGATGTATCTTATGTATTCATGTATGTTGGTATATGTTACACTGATCGGTGGCTTGGAAGCAGGAATCATATTAATTATATGGGCGTGTGTGGTATATACAAAAATCCCGTCTTTTAGAATGTATAGTATAAATTCTGGGGCATTATAAATATTAATGTTAAAATACATGCCAGTCAACGATGACCGGTATGGATCGTGGCTTCCGATACCGCTATTCAGAGTAATATAATCATTATTGAAATTGTGTACAGCTCCATTTGTTTGACCTATAAAAAAGGATCGAGGCGTCAGGTACTCCAGCCTTCTGACGAAGTCGATGACGAAACGCGTTAAGGCGGAGTTTACTGACGCTTGTATACCCCGGGGCTGGTGATCCTTAAGCCGACAGCAGGTGTGATCCTACCTGTGGCTCTCCAACGGCACCAATACACGGCGGGGTGAGGACTCCACTATAGCCGGGCGGCCTTTGGTTCCAGTAGTGTCGGGGATCTTTGTGTGAAATCATGTGGTAACCTGCCCACACTGGTTGCCAGTCGGTACGAGTTGAATTTTACCGTTCATGTTTTTAAATGTCATTTTATTAAATACATTTATGCACTATGGAGCGCCCCCTTTATATGCTTTCTCTATAGATCTATTACATCCGTTGGAATTCGGACTGATAAATAAGGGGAGCAGCGGTTCTACAAAAGCTAAGGAGGACCTAGTGACATATTTAACACTTATTTAAGTGTTATTTGAACTTTTAAATATTTTTTCATTTGTTGTATTTCTTCATTTGTTGTATACATCTTTGCTCCAAAGAGAACAAATCAGCGCTGTCCTCTATCTATATTTGATATATATATATATATATATATACATACAACTTAAAGAAATAAGAGGTGGTACTCAGAGGCTTTGAAATCAGTGAAAAAAACATATTCGAATATAAGTTTTTTTTCACTGATTTCAAAGCCTCTGAGTGCCGCCTCTTATTTCTTTAAGTTGTACATGTCAGGGACTGGTTCCCTGGGGAAGGCACCTGAGCAGGGTACACCCTGAGGGGGAGGACTGGAGTGCCGGAGTTCATCTACTGCATATATATATATATATATATTGCTTATGTGAGTGAGGGGGGAAATGCTTCATTCGACAGAGAGTTTAGGAAAAAAATTAATTTCAGACAGGATGCTAACAAACTGCTTTAGGCTGGAGATTCAGTTAGTCGTCGTATTTTACCACAGGCTATTTGATCCCCCAGTGATATTGAGTTAGCCTAGAAGGCAGCCCACAGGCTGCACTTAACAAAGATTTATTTTCGGGTTTGAGCAGATACGCAATAAATAGCCTGTTATCGGGTGCAAACACAGTGTTAGCACATAGGTATAGATCTGAGAACTTTTCTCGTATTCTATGTGTTAACGCCCGATACCAGGTTAGCTTAACGGGCGAGAAAAAAGGTCTCTAATTGAAAAGCTTAAGGCTACCACTTGGCTCTCAGTATCTGACAATTAACTAAACATGTAAAGTTATTGGGTTTATTCTTCTTCTTCTTCTTATTATTATTATTATTATTATTATTATTTTATTATTTATTTCTTTACACATGAACATATTTACTCAACTTTGGAAAAGGAAACACTAAACCACTCTTACGTGGATAGCTCAGCTGAAAATTTCTTTGAGATTTCCATGGGTAGATCGTTGTCATAGACACATAGCAATAAGCCACTCAGAGTCTCATGAGGTTTTACAGCAGTAACAAATTTAATAAACGTTTCTCTATAATTAAAATCCTAGTATCTCAATTATTACCCTCCACTTCATGACTGTTAGATGTTACAGTAGCGTTAATGCTTCTATGCACATATTTCAGGGTCTGCTTGACCATGCTTCATGTAACAAACCACAAACCATTGCAATTACAGTATACAACGGTGGAACTGCTAGATAGACAGTATTAAAAGTGAGATTTATTTAACAGTTTCAATTATGCTAATAATGGTCCGATGTTGTTTTGTTACAGACTAGGGGCCTAATTCAGAGTTGATCGTAGCAGCGTATTTGTTAGCAGATGGGCAAAACCATGTGCACTGCAAGGGGGGGGGGGGGGGGGGGGGGCAGATATAACATGTGCAGAGAGAGTTAGATTTGGGTGGGGTGTGTTCAAACTTAAATCTAAATTGCAGTGTAAAAATAAAGCAGCCAGTATTTACCCTGCACAGAAACAAAATAACCCACCCAAATCTAACTCTCTCTACAAATGTTATATCTGCCACACCTGCAGTGCACATGGGGCCTAATTCATAGTTGATCGCAGCAGCAATTTTTTTTAGCAGTTGGGCAAAACCATGTGCACTGCAGGGGGGGGGGGGCAGATATAACATGTTCTGAGAGAGTTAGATTTGGGTGGGGTGTGTTTAAACTGAAATCTAAATTGCAGTGTAAAAATAAAGCAGCCAGTATTTACCCTGCACAGAAACAAAATAACCCACACCAAATCCACAGCCTCTCTCTCTGTGTCTTGCAGCCTCATCCCCCTCCCCTATTTCTTACAGCCTCCCCCACTGTGGAATACAGCATCATCCCTCTACTGTGCCTCACAGCTTCACCACTTCCCCTGTGTCTCATCAGCCTCCTCGTCTGTGTCTCATCATCCTCCCCATCTATGTCTCATCATCCTCCCCATGTGTCTCTCATCAGCCTTCCCCTTTGTGTCTCATCAGCCTTCCCCTCTGTGTCTCATCAGCCTCCCCCTCTGTCTCTCATCAGCTTCTACCTCTGTCTATAATCAGCCTACCCCTAGCCTCCTGTGTCTTTCGGAATCATTGCCTACCGTGTCTCTCAGCCTGGCCCCATCATCCTGTGTCCAGTCCCCACTAACCCAGACCTGTGTCTCTCCAGCCCAATCCATCCATACTTACCTAATGCTCCATGAGGATGCTGCTCCGTCTTTGTGGGTGGCTCAGCTTGTTTGCAGTGTTCCGTGCGGTGCGACATAATGATGTCAAATGCGCTGCTTCTACGGAAAATTTATTGTATTGGCTGTCAGGACTCTGTCTCCTCTCTCTCTTTTCATGTGCCCTGCAGATTGTTCCATATTTATGTCAGACATAAAACGGAACAAACATAGTCCTGCCAGCAGTAAGGCGGTATTCATTTCTTAATGATACGGCGTATAGCCCCATATCACCATATTTGCACCACTGATTCTAAGATCCGTACCTAATGAATATGACAATATAATGATTAAAAAATAGGAAAATTAACACAAATGATCATTGAGCAACAGGCTACATAAATATATTATGTGCTCATAATGATTTCTTGAAATTATTGTACAGGGAATTTGTTCTGTCTAGGAATGAGCGGGTCCGGTTCCCTGAAAACTGAACCCCCCCCCCCCCCGAATATCACATCCTGAGCCCGGATCTGAGATCAGCTCGGGTTTTCCCTCCATACTCGGAAACCAGAACGAGGCAAAATGTCATCATCCCGCTGTCGGATTCTCGTGGGTTTTGGATTCCATATGAGGAGCCGTGCGTCGTTGCCATTTTCACTCCAGTCCTGGAGAGTGTAGCGAGAGGATGTGTATCCTCAGTGTCTGTGCGAGAAAGTGGTGTGGCGCGTGGGGTGGCAACCTGCTCTTTTATATAATTCCAGTGCTGTCTTTTGCTGCATCAGTCCAGTGGTGGTGTCTTGTGTTGCATCAGTCCAGTCACAGTGGTGGTGTCCTCTGCTGCCATAAGTCCAATGCTGCTGTATAAGTCCAGTCCAGTGCAGTGGTGCTGTGTTGTGCTGCCATAAGTCCAGTGGTGGTGTCCTGTGCTGCCATAAGTCCAGTGGCTCTGCTGAATAAATCCAGTCCAGTAGTGCTGTGTTATGCTGCATCAGTCCAATGGTGGTGTCCTGTGCTGCCATGAGTCCAGTGGTGGTGTCCTGTGCTGCCATAAGTCCAGTGGTGCTGCCGTATAAGTCCAGTCCAGTGGTGCTGCCATATAAGTCCAGTCCAGTGGTACTGCCATATAATTCCAGTCCAGAGGCGCTGCCGTATAAGTCCAGTCCAGTATTGCTGCCGTATAAGTCCAGGGGTGCTGCCGTATAAGTCCAGGGGTACTGCCGTATAAGTCCAGTCCAGTGGCGCTGCCGTATAAGTCATGGGGTAATGCCATATAAGTCCAGGGGTACTGCCGTATAAGTCCAATCCAGTGGTGCTGCTGTATAAATCCAGGGGTACTTCCGTATAAATCCAGTCCAGTGGTGCTCCTGTATAAGTCCAGTGGTACTGCTGTATACATCCAGCAGTACTGCCGTATACGTCCAGTCCAGTGGTACTGCCGTATAAGTCCAGTGGTGCTGCCGTATAAGTCCAAGGGTACGGCCGTATAAGTCCAGTCCAGTGGTACTGCCATATATGTCATGGGGTACTGCCGTATAAGTCCAGTCCAGTGGTGCTGCCGTATAAGTCCATGGGTACTGGCGTACAAGTCCAGTCCAGTGGTGCTGCCATATAAGTCCAGTGGTGCTGTCCTGTGCTGTATATTATTTACTCCAAATAAAGTGGTTATTAATATTTAATCCAAATAATTTTTACAGGGTTTGCAGCTGTGTGGTGTAGGGGTATGCTCTCCTGTGTCGCATATTATTGTATAATGCCAGAAAAATAATGGCGAACAAAAATTTGGAGGATAAAATAGGGAAAGATCAAGAACCACTTCCTCCTACTGCTGCTGCCGCTGTTGTTGTTGCTGCTGGGAGTCGATCATCATCCCAGAGGGGAAGTCGGAAGACCACTTGTACTACTTCAACTAAGCAATTGACTGTCCAAAAGTCCTTTGCGAGGAAGATGAAATATGAAAGCAGTCATCCTGTTGCAAAGCGGATAACTGAGGCCTTGACACCTATGTTGGTGTTAGGTGTGCGTATTGTATCCGCCATTAGTGCAGTAGGATTTAGACAATTGATTGAGGTAGTGTGTCCCTGGTACCAAATCCCATCTAGATTCCACTTCACTAGGAAAATGATTCCCAGATTTTACAGGGACATTAAGAAAAGTGTCCTCAGTGTTCTGAAAAATGCGGTTGTACCTAGTGTCCACTTAACCACGGACAAGTGGAGCAGAGCAAACTAAGGACTACATGACTGTGACAGCCCACTGGGTAGATGTATTGCCTCTTGCAGCAACAACAGCAGCGGCACCAGTAGCAGCATCTCACAAATGCCAGCTTGTTCCTACGCAGGCTTTGCTGTGTATCACTGGTTTCCGTAAGAGGCTCACCGCTGACAACCTCTTACGGAAACTGAGGACATCATCGCACAATAGCTTACCCTACTTAGACTATCCTGGGGATTTGTGATATCGGTCAATGCCACCAATATTGTGCATGCATTACATCTGGGCAAATTCCAGCACGTCCTATGTTTTGCACATACAATTCATTTGGTGGTGCAGAATTTTTTGAAAAATAACAGGGGCATGCAGGAGATGCTGTCGGTGGCCCAAAAAATTGTGGGCCACTTTACACATTCAGCCACTGCGTGCCACTCCTAGATGGGCCAGGAGTACATAGCGCACACTTGTGTTTCTTTGCTTATTCATCCAGCAACCCCGGTGCACCTCATTTTTTTTCTCTTTGCATCATGTGTTGTTTGGGGCCTAGTGTTTAAAAGTGCCGTCCTTTCTGACACTGCAGTGCCACTCCTAGATGGGCCAGGTGTTTGTGCCACACACTTGTGTTGCTTAGTTCAGTCATCCAGTAACCTCATTGCACCTCTTTTTCTTCTTTGCATTATGTGCTCTTTGGGACCTAGTTTTTAAAAGTGCCATCCTGTCTGACACTGCAGTGCTACTCCTAGATGGGCCAGGTGTTTGTAGCTTAGTCATCCAGCAACCCCGGTGCACCTCTTTTTTTTTTCTTTGCATCATGTGTTGTTTGGGGCCTAGTTTTTAAAAGTGCCATCCTTTCTGACACTGCATTGCCACTCCTAGATGGGCCAGGTGTTTATTTTGAATACTTGTATCGCTTAGCAAAGTCATCCAGCTACCCCGGTGCAACCTTTGGCCTAAAAACAATATTGGGAGGTGTGAGGTGTTCAGAATAGACTGAAAATGAATGTTTTTGTGTTTTTAAAAAAAAAATCATCCAGATCCAAAACCAAAACCCGAAAGGGTGGTTTTGGAAAAACCAATCCAGATCCAAAACATGAGCAGGGATCCAGATCCAAAACACAAAACACGAAAAGTGCCTGCTGCACATCTCTAGTTCTGTCTTGTAATAACATAAAAATACTCTAAGCATTAGATAGAATGGCCACATGTGTCAGGGCCTTGAAATACTGTGTGATAAACAGCACAGTAGATAAAAATTTAAAATACAGGTTGAGTCTCCCTTATCCAAAATGCTTGGGACCAGAGGTATTTTGGATATCGGATTTTTCCGTATTTTGGAATAATTGCATACCATAAGGAGATATCATGGTGATGGGACCTAAATCTAAGCACAGAATGCATTTATGTTACATATACATCTAATATACACAGCCTGAAGGTCATTTTAGCCAATATTTTTTATAACTTTGTGCATTAAACAAAGTGTGTGTACATTCACACAATTCATTTATGTTTCATATACACCTTATATACACAGCCTGAAGGTCATTTAATACAATATTATTAATAACTTTGTGTATTAAACAAAGTTTGTGTACATTGAGCCATCAGAAAACAAAGGTTTCACTATCTCACTCTCACTCAAAAAAGTCCGTATTTCGGAATATTCCGTATTTCGGAATATATGGATATGGGATACTCAACCTGTACTTATAAGTTGAGAATTTCCATTTACTGTGCATACAGTATGTAAAGCTGTGTAAAAATGATGGCTGTTCACTGTTGCACATTCTATGTAAGCAGGGGCATAGTCAGAACTTTTTGGGCCCCATAGCAACATTTTGAAGTGGCCCCTGTCCCACCTTTCCACAGCAGTTGTTAATTGTATATATCATAATAGTGCCCTAGTTCATTTTCTGAACCATAATAATGCCTTAGTTAATGTTACGCACGATAGTAGTGCCCTAGTTTATTTTATGAACCATAGTAGTGCCCTTGTTCACGTTATGTCAAATTGTAGGGCTCCCAGTGCCCCAGTTCATATTATGCCACACTCTAGTACCTCCACTTCAGATTGTGCCACATTACTTTTTTTTATATATATATTTTGAAAAAATGTTGATGGCTGCCATCAACATTTTTTCAAAATATATATTAAAAAAAAGTTGTAGTCAATGAATGCTAAAGTGAATTCAATTGGATCAATCTAGTGAAAGTGATATGTTTGTGCTGCCTAACTCTTGGCACTTCCTCCTGACATGTATATAGGTAGGCAGAGCTTATGCAGTACTATCTGGTGAAAGGACTGGCAAGCACTAGAATGACACTTGAAAAAAAGAAAATAATTTCACCCAGGTTTCCAACTGTTAAATATTTTTACTGACCACTCCATAATTGTTTACTGAAAGATATCAATTTTCTTACATTATTATGCTATATCTGAATTGTCCAAAACCTAAATAACTATCAGCATTTTAACGAAAATGGATCCCAGAGTCTATAACTCAAGAAGGGCTTGCAAAGTATATAATCTCACAATCATTGGTGTGATGCTTACTCTATGCCTTGGTGTTATGTAACAATGTAACACCGCTTCAGATCGCAATGCCGGGTTGCACCCGGGAATTGTAAACGGGTCCTTCCCGGGTGCTACCCGGCATTGGACCCTTTCACACTGGCTTCCCGACCCAGCAATATGCCAGGTTGGGTTGCCATCGGGGGCCGGGACAGAGGCGGCACTGGGGGTGGGTGCGGAGGTGGTGCTGGGAGATGAGATCATCTCCACGCCGCCTCTGCCTATACTGTGAACGGGTTACAGGTCGCATCGACCCAGCAACCCATTCACACTGCACCTGACTCTGTAATAACCCGGGAATAATCCTTCTTTATTCCCTTATTCCCCTCCCTTTATTTCACATCCATGCTGTGGTGCATGCATGGATAGTATGACCAGTGCCCCCGTGAATGAGTCAGACACACGCCTCGATTCATTCCTATGGCTGTGGCAAATAATGCAACATGACCCATGCATACGCATCGCAGCAACAATGAGCGTGGCTACATCTGTAGGTTCTTGTAGCCCAATAAATGTTTTGTAAGTTTCATATTTTTATGCATGACAGTTGTAAGGAAATGAGAGGTCTGTGACAATTAATATAGTTATGCCTCATTTCCCACAACAAGAAAACCTGTTAAATATATACTTTTTATCCCCATGTTCCCCTATATAACTATCTACAATCAGTTTGTGTGTTTATTCATTCCCCATATCATGTCCCTGATGACCCTTATACTGTGTTTGCATCAGCCTTAATATTATAATATATGATCTTGTGTTATGTTATCTGTTACACTGTATGTGGGGTACTCCTGTTAGCATTAGAGCTTCCTTTGTTTACTCCCTATTGTCCAACTATGCCAGGCAGCCAGGAGTTGGTTCCAGCAGGGCGGTAGTGGGATCTGGATATTGCAAATGTGACACTCTGACATGGATAACTTGGATTTATGCGGTTATATGTGGCTATATAGGTACCATCACCCATATACTGGAGACAACCTGGGTGAGACACCTAAATTTTCCCTAAAAGGAACCCTCACTTCTCACTAACTGGCACAGTGCAGCTGAAAGGGTTAACAGCTTCCCCTTGCTTAGGTTGCTAGGCAATGCCAGCACCCAAAGGACAGCAACTTGTGGAGTGCTAGGACACAGGTGCAGACCTGCAGGGCAGGAGGAATCGAAGCTGCTGATTGGGTGGTGCAGAGCGGGAAGAGTAGGAGGCGGGGTTATCTCCTGAGGTGACAGGGAGAGAGACGCTGTGAGGAGTGGTACTCTGAGGTAACAGCACAAAGAGTGATGCTGCGCTGAGGAGACACGCTGTGGAGAGGAGAGCCGCGCTGAGGGGTACCGGCTGATGAGAACTGACCCCTGCTGAGCAGACCATGAGCTGGCATCAGAGGGGGCCCGTCCAAGAGCCCTGAGCCGTCACCTGCCACCCACTGCAGTAGCCGGAGGCAGAGGTGCTGCGCTGCGGAGTGCCGAGCTGCCGTGTTGTGGAAAGCAGAGACTGAGTTAGCGGGTGCTGCCCACAGTAACAGAACGAGAGAGCTGTCATGGGAGTGGAGTCAGTGACCATCTTGTCAGCCCTCTGTCTGAAGCCATGACGAGGACGGGAGCCATAACAGAGCTGGGTGCGACTAGTGAGTGGACATTGCAGGCATTTGGGACACGTAGCTGCCACCCACCAGTGGGACATAGTGAAGGGCCAATAGGAAGAACATAGCCAGACTTCCTCTCAGAAAGCTCTGCAGTCTGTTATATGCTCACCATGGCCCACTGTCTTGCAAGCTTTTGTGTGTGCCCGTATAAGGTTATAACACGGGACAACTGGGGGGGGGGGGCATACAAGTTACAGAGACTGCAGGGTGTTATTGCGTGAGGAAAAGACTTTCCTGTCATCTGTGCCCGTTATACACATCGAGGACTGCATTACCTAGGCAACCCTGTCACCCATGTAGAGAGAGAGAGAGAGAGAGAGAGAGAGAGAGAGAGAGAGAGAGAGAGAGAGAGAGACTTGTTCAGTTTAGAGAGGTGTTTCTCTGAATACCCCAGTATAACCAACATATTAGTGGAAGAAACTATAATGCCTCTCATGTTCATTTATTAAGTTGTTTTTGCATGCAACTTACCGATAGGAAAATCATACTGCTGCCTTCTGTCTCCCACTACTAACTTCTGTGCTATCTGCTACTCTAAAAGTAAAACTGTACTATATATTTGGCTTGCTTGGCTACAAGGGATATAAACTGTGCTATTTATTGCCACTTTCTTCCCACTACCCACCGCTTCTCCTCTTGCTGGGACATACAAAAAAGGAACAGTCATCTAGCTTGTAAGCAGCCGATGTTATTTGGATAAACAATTATATTCAGAGGTGCATAGACTGTGTTAATAAGACAATGTTATACAACACCAGGTGGACAGTAAGGAACATTATAGAGAGCCTCTCATTAATGGAGTAGATAAAACCACCTTGGAGGCAGTACAGGGAATTACAGTGTTATTTAGACAAAAAGAGAATTACTGTGTAATTATTTTACAGTGAATTGCATGGTAGCTCATTTCTAGTGTAAGTTATTTTCTTATTGTGATGTGTATCGTTGTTTCCTTATACAGTATGTGAAATTGTATTTGCTCTTTAACCAAATAATTCCTCAGCGGTGACCAGTTGTGTTCCTGCATAATAAATCTTAATGTTACCGTCCTAACGTGTGGTGACTTAAGGGCCCCATACTCTAGAACAATAATGCCCGATTTCATCCAATTTCGGGCATTCGGGACGATATATCGGGTGAAATCGGGCATTTTGGATGTGTTTCCAATCTGATGCGCGTTCCCGTGAGGGTCGGATCGGCTCCCCTAGATCGTTAGTGCTGCACTCGTGATATGTCGGTTCCCACAGGTATGGCTGGGATCGCATACGATATATCGCATGCAAAATGTACCAAATCGTATGGAACCACTCCCGGGAAGCTCCCAGGACAGTTCAAGGGAAATCGCCTCTGACATCAGCCTCAGACATATCGTTGTAGTGTATGGGCCCCTTTACCGTATGTGTTGGGTCCTCTAGGGTTGGGGGTTCCTCGCCTTTCTGCCTAGGGTTCAGCAGGAGATCCGGTCCAAGAGGTGATCCCGGGCGAAGAAGCCAGGTACGTCAACCGACACCCGCACTCGCAACAACACTACACTGTACTTACCGGTTACACAAAGACCCCACCAATCTGAACCTTTTGTAACTCCCGTAGGCAAGGTGTTCCCATGAGGGAATGAGGAGTGGGATAAAGAGGGTTGTTGTAAGGGCTGATGAGATGAGTCACTGACCGTAGACTAAAGGGGGTACACACAGAGAGATCCGTGCTGACTAGATTGCTTAGAAATTAAGCATAGATCTCTCTGCGTGTAGGGTGCCGTGACAGCGATGCATGGTCCCGCTCATCGCTATCGGCAGCTCTAGATTTGGCATGCATGTCAAACCTAGTGAGATCGTTAATATCACCCCCCCCCCTCCCCCCCTGCTTTGTCACACATCGCACAGAGTGCTGAGCTGGGGGAGAGATATGTGCTAGATCGCTCAGCACACATCTCCACCGTGTGTACGGGGTTTCAGAGGTGAAACTCTGCCAGGAATCCGCTGTGGAACCCATTGGGGGAGATTCAAATGTTTGAAAAGTCGGTTGGGTGTCTGTTTTTTCCTGTCTATTAGATAGGAAAAAACAGACTCCCAACTGACTTTTCAAACATTTGAATCTCCCCCATTATATTGGTGTATTTAGAACAAGATTTGAGTTAGGATATTTAATCCTGTATTGCTGGAGGCCCTTAATATCAATCTGTGGACATTTTGGTGATGTATTGGCAGTTAGTGTCTAGCCCTGCAGTGTTATTGGACTTCTACCTTCCAGTATTAGATGTTTCAGTATGCCATGTTGTATTCAGTTCTGTTGTAAAAAGAAACATTGTGTCAAGTTCTTCATATGCTACCATGTCTGAGTGATACGCGGACCCTGTATCCACACAACTGTCAATAAAAGTAGTATGTGACAGTGCAGAACCACATACATCTATATCTGTATATATTTGGATGAAGGCTGAGGACACATGGACCTATCTCCTGAAAGTAAAACACAACCCTGAGGGTAAATTTAAAAAGCACTGGTTTTTAAAAGCTTCTTGTTAATGGACTTAGCTGTACTAATGTGCGCATTCATAGACCTAGGATACCTAACGGGATAGCTCCTTAACCCCCAAGTCCCTACCATCACAAGATGCAAAAGATAAATGGAGATGTTCTTTCTAGAAGATTGTTTATACAGTAAGTTTATTTTTAGGATGTGAAGATTTATGTGCCTCATTGTTTCTATGCAGGGGATACATGTATGCTGGACTTGAGTTTGGAGCAGAATGCTACTGTGGTCACAAAATTAAAGCCTTAAATGTCAGCGAGTCAGAATGTAACATGGAGTGCAAAGGGGAGAAAAGCAACATGTGTGGTGGAGTCAACCGCTTGTCCATCTACAGACTGGAGCTCACCCAGGAGTCTGCAAGGAGGTGTGAGTACTGATCTCCTAAGCTCATTGTATCACTTTTTGTTGGCATACACAAAACAATGAGTGGAAAAACTCTAGATACAAAACAAAGAGTAAATCTGCAAATGTTTTGGTGTTTATGCACCCAGTGGATTTACTTGTTATGGTTCTTTCTGCGACTGAATGCCAAGTCAATGTCAGCCCTGTTTTTACAAAACTACAACTTTCTAAGGGGGATTTCCAATTAGCCCCGGTAATTTACCAGGGCTAATTGTCCCACCGGGGGCTAGCTAATTAGCCCCGATAAGCCGTGGCACGTGCCGGCTTATCTGGGATTTTGTTTCACCTGCCTCCAGCAGGCGAAACAGAATCCCACGAAACAGCCCCATTTTCGTCCGAATACGGGGCTGTTTTACACGAAAACACACAGGTTTCACTGAACCTGTGTGTTTTCGGGAGAAGGTTTTTTTTTTACAGACAATCCATCTGGATAGCCTGTAAAAAAAAATTGGTGAAACCTCGGAAAAAAGTCAGAAAAACGTCAGAAAACGTCTTTCGGACCCAATTTTTTTGGGGGATAATTGGATATCCCCCTAAATCTTAAATTAGTAAGGAGCATTGTCTGCTTTTGACTTGGTGATCTATCCATACTGTATATATGTAGTACCTGTATTGATATATAATTATACAGTATATATGAGTCTTAAGGCCTAATTCAAACCTGATCGCTGCTGTTTTTGCACAGCAGCCGATCAGGTCTTTACTGCGCTTGCGCCAGCGCCGCAGTGCGCTGGCGCATGCCATACGACCGACGTCTGTCTCAGCCCTGCGATTGCCTTTGCCTGATTGACAGAGGTGGTCGCTGGGCGAGAGAGGGTGGGCCGTCGGCATTTGGCCGCCGATTAGGGGGCATGGTCCAGGCAGCGCAGGCATGCTCCCTCACAGCGACGAGTAGCTCCTGCCAGCACGCAGGAGCTGCGCTGGCAAGGAGCTACTCCTAAAGTACAAAGCATTGCCGCTGTGCGATGCTTTTGTACTTGTGCGGGGGGTGGGGTCGGGCCTGACATGCGGGGCAGACTAGCCCTGTGTTGGGCATTCCCCCGCATGTCTGTGTGACTGATCATAGATGTGCTAAATTTAGCACATCTACGATCAGGTCTGAATTAGGCCCTAAGAACATAGCAAAATGGTCTGTGTAATGCAGTGAAGCAGTGTGCTAGCATATAATCAGAAATTCCCATTTCTAAACAATGGTACTCTCAGGCAGGCCATTAAATTCACCACTTTGTTATTATTTTTTTAATTATTATTATTATTATTATTATAACACAGCATTGTAGATGGCAAGTAACCGTTCACATAAGTCTCTAGGCCTCATGAGCCATCTTGCATAAAAAGACGTCTACTGGCAGCTTCTGTGTTTCGCTGCTGTGTCTGAGGATGCAGCATCTGATCATTCTGCGTGAACAGCGGACAGCTGAGTAGCCCTCAGGTTACTCAGGATGTCCAGTGAATACAAACTGCTGGAGCCAGTAAATGCCAGCAGTGTGTCAATCATACTTTGACTTTTTGGGCAATGCGATCGACTCCAAATCTGCACATGCATAGTGAGGCCAGAGGTGTAGAGAGCTGTGGCGAGCCCAGGTACTTTTTCAAGGTGTGGCCTAATAACAGGAGGCGTGGTCATGCCTCTTATGCAAATGAATGGGGGGAAAGTACCCCCCTCTCGGCACCAGTAGGTGCTGCTCCTGTGCATGCGGATATCTGCATACATCGATCAACTGCTAAAAAACCTCTGAATCAGCATCTCTGCCCTACAGACACACATATAAATATAACGTTTTCTCAGAAGCCAACTTAGCTACCAGTATGTTTGTAGACTGTGAACGGAAACTGTATACCCAGAGGAAACCCAACCAAACATGGGGAGAACATACAAACCCCCAGTGGTGGAACTTGTGAGTGGTGTGCCCAGGTGCAAAAAATATAATTTGGGCTCCCCTCCACTACCCCAACCCAAGTTCCCAATATGCCAAACGGCAGTGGGTGACATAGAAAGGCAGAGGGTGACAACGGAAGGCAGAGGGAAACAGAGGGTGACAGCAAAATGCAGGTGGAGGCAGAGGGTGACAGGGGGAGGCAGTGGCTGACATGAAGAGACAGTGGGTGACAGAGGTACAAGCACAATGGCCTGCGTGGTGAGGAGAACGGGTAGTATGTACCTTAATGGAGACAAGAACACAGCAGCCTTGGCTATGTCTAGTTTGGCACTCACGCAGACTCTGACAGTGCCAGTTACACCGGTTGTGAGCTGCCTTTAATTCACAGACAGCAGTGAATCAGAAAAATGTATAGCTGTCTGTTAATTAGAGGTAGTAAGTGTCTGTGATCATCAGCGCTGATAGGTGGTAGGACTCCTTTATCAGTCCAGCACACACAAGGTCAGCCCTACCTATAGTACCTAATGTAAGCGGCAGATCCTTCAGGCAGTGGGGCATATCCTGCTCTCTACATTGGGCCTTTCATCCAACAGTGCTCAAAACAGTCTGTGGGGTGCCAGTGGATAACTCATTGCTGGTCTGGGCAGCAGTGGGCTCCTTTGTCCTCAGGGGCCCTGGTGCAATGCACCTGCTGCACCAATGGTAGTTCCATCATTGATACAAAGCCATAACTCCAGCGCTGTGAGGCAGCAGTGCTAATATGTGTGCCATCATGTCAGTGGCGTAAGTTCGTCCCAGTCGCCCGGAGGCATGATAAATGTTGGTGCCCCCTACATATACACACACATACCATATGTAACTATCCGGCACTCAGGGTGAACAGTAGTAGTGTGCTCAGGTACCTTTCCCAATAGTAATATAGATACACATAAAAAGTGGACGCCCTCCAAGTCAGTCATTACAATAAAAAACAGATACCAGCATACTTTTATAGTACATCTACAGTGCTCCCTCTCCCGCCAGCAGGTCTCGATGGAGATGCTTTGGCGCAGCGGTGTGCCGATATATATAAAAAAAACACACAAACACCTCATTCACTTAAAATCACACACACGCCTCTTTCACTTAAACATACACACACGCCGCTTTCACTTTAACACACAGACACCTTTCACTCAAACACACACATGCCTCCTTCACTTAAAAACACACACTTGCCGCTTTCATTTAAACACACACATGCCTCTCACTTACACACACACACACACACGCCTCACACACACACACGCGCCTCACACACACACACACACACACACACACACACATTCAGAAATGGACACCCCTCCATATATTTGCAAGGTAGCGTGTACTCAGACCATGTGTGTGCTCAGTACATAGGTGGTCATTCCGAGTTGATCGCAGCCAGCAACTTTTAGCTGCTACTGCGATCAATAGTCCACGCCTATGGAAGAGTGAATTTTAGCTTAGCAGGGCTGCGATCGCTTGTGCAGCCCTGCTAAGCTAAAAAAAATTCAAGCAGAAATAGACCAGCCTTGTACATACTTACCCTGTGCGATGGATCCAGCGATGATGGGCCCGGCTTTGACATCACACCTCCGCCCTCCGTTGTCCTGGACACGCCTGCGTTTTACTCACCACTCCCCGAAAATGGTCTTCAATGGCCCGGATCTACCCTGCCACGCCTCCTTCCTGTCAATCTTCTTAGCGGTCGCCTCTGCGACCGCTTCCGTCGGTAGGCGCAACATAACCCGGCGACCACAACCGGGCAATGTCACGCATGCGCACAGCGTCCGCCGCACATGCACATTCCGCACCCATTTGCACCACAGCGAGGAACCGCTGCATGCGAACGGGTTGGAATGACCCCCATGGTCCTGTAGAAATGCTCAAATGCCTCCTTTAATCCTTGCCTCTCATACACGTGCCTCTCACTTACACACGCACACACCCCACACACATGCCTCTCACTTACACACACAACACACACATGCCTCTCACTTACACACACGCATGCCTCTCACACACATGCCTCTCACTTATACACACACGCCTCTCACACACACACACACGCCTCTCACTTACACACACATACACACATGCCTCTCACACACATGCCTCTCACTTACACACATGCCTCTCACTTACACACACATACACACATGCCTCTCACACACATGCCTTTCACTTACACACACGCCTCTCACTTACACACACATACACACATGCCTCTCACACACATGCCTCTCACTTACACACACACACACACATGCCTCTCACACACATGCCTCTCACTTACACACACACATGCCTCTCACACATGCCTCAGGCTCTCACACACACACACACACACACACACACACACACACACACACGCAGACACACGTGCCTCTTTTACTTGAACACACAACTTTCCTTAAAAACACACACACACACACACACACACACACCTCACTTAAAACATGCACACACAAAACACAGTGCTTCCAACATTTATCAAAGCCCCCCAGCAACCCCAACTACACCTTCCCCACCACAGTGCAGCTTGAGGCCAGTGCCTACCTTTGGCTGTCATCAGCCTGATGGAGGAACAGAGAGCTTCACTCGGCTGGCTTGCTTAACTGGAAGGGCTCGGGAGGCACTGCGCTCTGGAGCTCCCCCTAGTTGCAGCCAGTGGCAGCTCTCTGTATATACAGGAGGCAGCTTCCGTGTCACGGACACAGCTCCTCCGTCTGTAAGAATCATAAAAAAAAAAAAAAAGTAGCAGCGAGCGATCGTCAGAGGGAGACAGTGGAGGAGAAGTACCCCCTTGAGGTCAGGAGCCCGGCGGTAGCCGCCTCCACTGCCTCCCACAGTTCCGCCCCTGCATCATGTTACATACACCTTTAAATTAATCTGGATCATAGACTGTTGTTTGCTTATGGTGTAGAATATGTATGCAACATAAAATGTATTATTTATTATCATACAAAGGGCGTCTGTAAGTAACATTACTGCTGCAAGCTGCTCACACCAGTCTGACCTCCTTACACACTGGATAAAGACATTACATTTCTCCAATCTTTCTATATTCTGCAAACAACATATTCTTTATAAAACTAACTCTAAACCACATTTAATTTGCATTGAGTGAATTATCCTCCACTTTATAGGTAAAAGTTTCTTCCTACACAGAATCACACTCTGCATTGTGCCTTAAATCCCTGTTATTATTGTACATTGTGTACCTTCATAACTAGAGAATAGTTCAGGTTCAGTGAACAGCACATTAGTCATCCTGTCCAATCAGATTTTTTGATACATGAAAGCTCATTTTGTTAATCTGACGTCTGTAAATGAATAATGAGTCAATCAGAAATCCTGTGCTAATTTCTGAAATGTAACTCCTCACTCAGTAATATTTATCAATCACCTCTTCTCTACTCTGGTCACTGCGTGAATCCAAGATTTTGCCCGCGCTGCCCCTTTCACTGGAACAGGCTTCCTCGCTCTTTTAAACTTTCCCCAACCTAACAAAGTTTCAAACGGGAACCAAAAACCCACCAGTTCATCAAAGCATACCCTTCCGCATAACTTAATCTCGAGACCCCTCTCCCAATCCCCCCTGTATTGGTTATCTACTGTATGCCTTTCTTACTTCCTGCCATCAGGCCACCTTTTGCTTGCGCGCCTGCCCGCTGCATATGCCAGGTACAAAGACGCGTAGAGCGGCAGACTGAAGAGGGTGCTGTGTCTGTGCAGTGGGTCTCGGAGAGTTGTAGCTGCGTGACAGAGAGAAGCAAACAAAGTGCACTGTACCCCAGGTCATGGTGCACAAGGAGGCAGCGATAGTGACAGGGGCTCGGAGTGAGCATGCGCAAATCTTGCTGCGATAGGAGCAGAGCCTTGTGCAAGCATGTAAAGTAGGCCGGCCAAGGAAGCACTGCAGGCCTGTGTGCAGTATCAGCCATCCAGCCCAGCAAAGCCTGCGAGCAGCCAGCCACCAGTGCAGGGCTGCAAGCATGGAGACTTTACAGTGCAGTGTCCCTCTCCAGAGGTCCTGACAGCAGCGGCGGATCCCTCCCCCTCTCTACCCACACATGCAGGGGGCTGCAGGTAGGAAGACATCCAGGAGGGGGGTGATGAGGGAGCTGGCCAGACATGGAAAGCAGCTCTGATCTGGTGGGGAGATTGGCAGTCTGGAGGCAGCTGGGAGCTGATAGGCAAAGCTAGAGGCGGAGGAGTGCCCATCCCAAGATGAGTGCGTGTGGTATAACAGTACCTCAGTGACTACACAGGGTAGCAGGCTGTATGTGTGTTAGTGTGTGTGGGCTGACACCGACCCTGGTGTGTGTGTGTGTGTGTGTGTGTGTGCCTATGTAAGTGTATGTGGGGTGGCACTGACCACCTGTGTAAGTGTGTGTGTAGGGTCGCACTGACCCCTGTGTCATTGTGTGAATAGGGTGGCACTTACCCCTGTGTCAATGTGTGTAGGGTGGCACTTACCCCTGTGTCAATGTGTGTAGGGTGGCACTGATCCATGTGTAAGTGTGTGTGTGTGTGTGTGTGTGTGTGTGTGTGTGTGTAGGGTGGCACTGACCCCTATGTAAATGTGTGCGTAGGGTATCACTGACCCCTGTGTAAATCTGAATGTACAGTGGCCCTGACCACTGTGTCAGTGTTTGTGTAGGGTGGCACTGACCCCTGTGTCAGTGCATGTTTAGGATGGCACTGGCCCCTGTCTCAGTGTGTGTTTAGGGTGGCCCTGACCACTGTGTCATTGTGTGTGTAGGGTGGCACTGACCCCTGTGAAAGTGTGTGTGCAGGGTGGCACTGACCCCTGTATAAGTGTGTGTGTAGGGTGGCACTGACCCCTGTGTAAGTGTGTGTGTAAGGTGTCACTGACCTCTGTGTGTATCTGTATGTAGGGTGGCCCTGACCAGTGTGTGTGTGTGTGTGTGTGTGTGTGTGTGTGTGTGTGTGTGTGTGTGTGTGTGTGTGTGTGTGTAGGGTGGCACTGACCCCTGTGTAAGTGTGTGTGTAGGGTGGCACTGACCTCTATGTAAATCTGAATGTAGGGTGGCACTGACCCCTGTGTCAGTGTGTGTGTAGGGTGGCACTGACCCCTGTGTCAGTGTGTGTTTAGGGTGGCACTGACCCCTGTGTCAGTGTGTGTTTAGGGTGGCACTGACCCCTGTGTAACTGTGTGTGCAGGGTGGCCCTAACCCCTGTATAAGTGTGTGCGTATGGTGGCACTGACCCCTATGTAAATGTGTGTGTAGGGTGTCACTGACCCCTGTGTAAATCTGAATGTACGGTGGCCCTGACCACTGTGTCAGTGTGTGTGTGTAGGGTGGCACTGACCCCTGTGTAAGTGTGTTTAGGGTGGCACTGACCCCTGCGTCAGTGTGTGTGTGTGTGTGTGTGTGTGTGTAGGGTGGCCCTAACCCCTGTGTCAGTGTGTGTGTAGGGTGACACTGACTCCTGCGTAAGTGTGTGTGCAGGGTGGCACTGACCCCTGTGTAAGAGTTTGTAGGGTGGCACTGACCCCTATGTATTTTACATCTGCATATGCCACCCATACAAACATTCCCTCTGGCAGCATGCTGCACTTAGTAATATTAGTTTCCACCTGCCACTGCAGGATACTCCCCTGACCAGCAATAGACATGCCCACAGGTGGAGCAAGAAACAGCCTTTAGGCAAAGCATGACACACCGCCTCAGCGGCATGCTGTGCCAATGCTCATAACATCTAGAATCTCCCTGAAACTAGTTTCCAAGAGTAGGCAAATATGCTGTTATCATTTCACTTATTTCAGTTCCTTATTCATTTGAATGGAGACTTTTGTCAATTTGTGTTAAGTCATGCATACTGCCACACCAATGCACACACATTTCAGTGATTTTATACCTGTCAGCCACTAGCTTCATGTCACCTCTAACTCCCCTGTCACCCACTATCTGTCTGTCATGACCTCGCGGGTTGGGGTCATGGCCTCGCAGCCCAGACCCCCATTTTGTCACTCTGGGGGTGCCGGAGATGCGGGCTGCCCCGGGAGACTAGTGTAAGTGCAGTGCCAACCCCTGCACAGGGACAGGAGCAGTGTGCTGCACATAATATCACAGTGTAGCACTCAGCTCCTGGCACTAAAGAGGAGTCGTCACTTTGGTGTCACTCTTTGGCACCCGCACCCCCATTGTAATGCCATTGCTCACATCTCCTTGTGTTTGTTACTGTTTATCTCTTCCAGTGGCTGCCTGTCCCTAGTAGTATGCTCATTACTCCTTTGCTTCTTTACATCTCAGCTGTATTATGTACTGAGAATTGTGATGCCAATTGTTACCTGTGCTCAGTTTAGTTTTTCAGTTACTTTAATGTTAAGTCCTGTGTATTGTTCTACCGTCTGCTGTATGTATGGCGCTGCAAACCACTTGTGGCTTTTTATAATTAAAATGTAATAATATATCTATCTATCCAGATGTATCCTCATACACTATTGTGGCAGTAGGCCAAACAACCCTTCTCAGTCTTGCACTGAGCATCTTTTTTTGCTCGATTGTATGTCTTAGTTGCCCAAACGAAACAATCAGATGTGACTGACAAAACCACTTAACAAGAATGGACTGGTTAATTTGATATGCGACACTTGATCATCTTTGTGCGAATTAATCTGTATACGAAGTGCTACGATGCAGCGGCCTGCAGGTTTTTTCATGCCAAGTTCCAGTGTGCTTCATCTGCGACTTTGTACATATTTTAAAATAATTCCTGTGCAGTTAAAGTCACAATCCGGCATCCCTGGTAGAGATTAAATATTGTTCTGCTACCTCTGATGTACAAATAAGATTTAATGAAAAAGTCACTAAATTCAGCACAACTCACTTGCACTGGACATCTCAGACTGCTTGGTGTATTGAGGCTAAGTATATGAGAACCAGTAGCAGATCTTGCTACGGGCACGCAGGATTTTTGCCCGGGGCGCCTCATTCCGGAGGGCGACGCCACCGTAGCAAGATCCGCTACTGGTGCCCCTGGTCCTCGGTAGATGCTGTGCAGTGCGGTGATGTCGTGTGGTGCGCGATGAAGTCATCGCACCCCGCATGGCATTGTGGGAGCGGCACATAGACACTAGGGGTCATGATTGACGTCTCTCCCGTAGATAAGAGGAGGAGCGGCGCCGGCGTCCGGAGACGGAGGGCAGCAGCGGTCGGGAATCAGGAACGGGGATAGTGAGTATTATGATTATTATTATTTTTTGTAAGCGGCACAGCTCTACTGTGGGCACAAACGGGGTCACAACTCCACTGGGGACACAAATGGGGGCACAACTCTACTGGGGGCACAAACGGGGGCACAACTCTACTGGGGGCACAAATCTACTGGGGGCACCAACGGGGGCATAACTCTACAGGGGGCATAACTGACCACGCCCCTTTGTGAAGCCACACCCCTATTTTAGCCCGGGGCACCACAAGGGCTAGAACCGGCCCTGATAAGAACATATTTGTATATTGGTATTTTAGATTTATCATTTACTAATTTGCTAGCTGGCATTCATTCCCCACATTCTGTCTCTTCTCCAGCCCTTAAGTTATTTTTTTCTCTACCCTTTCTAACCTACCCTTCTCTCTCCCCTTCCCCCCACTTTATCTGTCTATGTTCCTCCATCTCACTTCGTTTAAGGCAATTATATAAAAGATACTTTCTTTTTTATATGTACTAGAACAAAGAATGAGACAGCGCTTTTCACGTTGTATAAAAAGATAATCTTTACTTTATATTTGATATATAGAATACAGATATAAAAAGATTTTCACCTATACATATATAGAGAGATATCACACTAAGATACCGGCCAGTATCAATTTAATCTAAAAAATATATAATATATTAAAATTATCTCCACAACAGAGAACAATTCATTCAAAATTATCCAACTAGAATAACAAATGCCCTATATCTCTATAATTCTCTTAATATGGCTCTAAGATGTAAATTCCTTAAATTTTCTATACAGCACAGTAAGCCTTATTGGTAAACAGAGAAGTCTGCATGCACATGTTAGTTTAAGCAAGAAATATTTTAAAGCAGAGGAATTTGTCCAACAGTTCAAGCAGGTTGTTTGTTAGTGCACTATAAATATAATTGATGGTGCAGCTGTTAATTTGAGATCAGCTGTTAGTGTTTTAGTCAGATAGATATTGAGCCTGTGTTATTTTCAATATCGTCCATACCTTACAGCAGACTTGATGTTGATGTTGTTATATTAAGCATTTATCGCTATTAGTATATAATCAACTGTTTATACAAATAGGCAGTATATGTAAAGCCCCATCTGAATAGCTGAAGATCATATTTTCACAATTAGATATATTTTATACATTTTATAAAGGATTTTACACATACTAGAACCCATTAGGTTCAACTGTATCGTTCAGTCCATTGGGCACGAGAGTATCCATCCTGTGTATCCAGTATGCCTCTCTCCTGCACAACCGGATCGGTTCAGTCGGTTGTGCAGGAGAGAGGCATACTGGATACACAGGATGGATACTCTCGTGCCCAATGGACTGAACGATACAGTTGAACTTAATGGATTCTAGTATGTGTAAAATCCTTTATAAAATGTATAAAATATATATAATTGTGAAAATATGATCTTTTTACGGTAATCAATGATAATAATAATAATAATAAGAATGATTGGTATCTTTAGATAAATATAGAAATATATGATATTGATGGCTATATGTGAAGATATATTGCCAAGTAATTGGAACTACCTGTATAGAGCATTTATTTTATGGTATATAGTAGGTAATGATCACGGGCTAAGTCTATGGTTCAAACGATAAGTTATAATAAAATAAAATAATAAAGAAAAAGGTAGAAAAAAGACAATATAATCACTGTTGGTAAAAGATTATATAAGTTTCTATAATTTGTTGGTGGTAATTAGTTATACACGAAATGAACTCTATTTATTTAGGTTATGAGGAGTTACATTGTTTGAATAAAGATAAATATCTGTCTGTATGTATGTCAGAGGTGCCAAAATGATTTGTGACCACTAGATGTCAGAGGGATTAAGTTTGGTTTATTGGGTACAGCTGACTATATATGTATATATGTGTTTTTATGGAGAAAAATAACTTGTAAAAGCTATGAGCTGTTTAGTATAATTATGAGACACATATATGTATATATATATATATATATATATATATATGTAGTAGGAGCCATAATTATCCATATGCATTTAACTTGATAATGAGGCTTGGAAGACAAAGCATCAGAATATTAACTAGTAATTAAAATGAGGCTTGGATCGCGGGCGCTATTGCGCATGCGCGAACCCAGAATGCCGGTATTTAAAGTTAGAATGAAGGAGGAGGAATAATTATTCACTGAGGAAGCCGCCGAAGCCGGAGGGTAGGTTGAGAAACGTGTTTGTGGACTCACTGTGGTAGTACCACATCATCATTTGCTGCTGCTGCCATGATTGACTGAGCGCTCATACCAGCGCTGGCTGTACTGAGGAGAGCCGGGATCTATTGCAGCTATCACCACGCTGTGCTGCCGCGGCTGTTTGAAGCATTTATCAGGCATACATAGCATTAAGGAGAAAAGCCCATACACCGGAGAGTGAGATACGGATCACAGTTATCATTGCCACTGGCTGGAAAGCTGGTATGCCTACAAGCGTTGTGAGGAGAGGTATCCATTAGAGTACAGAATGTACTGCACTCGTGGTGTATTGTGGATTCTCAGCTATTCAGACGGGGCTTTACATATACTGCCTATTTGTATAAACAGTTGATTATATACTAATAGCGATAAATGCTTAATATAACAACATCAACATCAAGTCTGCTGTAAGGTATGGACGGTATTGAATATAACACAGGCTCAATATCTATCTGACTAAAACACTAACAGCTGATCTCAAATTAACAGCTGCACCATCAATTATAGCTATAGTGCACTAACAAACAACCTGCTTGAACTGTTGGACAAATTCCTCGGCTTTAAAATCTTTCTTGCTCAAACTAACATGTGCATGCAGACTTCTCTGTTTACCAATAAGGCTTACTGTGCTGTATAGAAAATTTAAGGAATTTACATCTTAGAGCCATATTAAGAGAATTATAGAGATATAGGGCATTTGTTATTCTAGTTGGATAATTTTGAATGAATTGTTCTCTGTTGTGGAGATAATTTTAATATATTATATATTTTTTAGATTAAATTGATACTGGCCGGTATCTTAGTGTGATATCTCTCTATATATGTATAGGTGAAAATCTTTTTATATCTGTATTCTATATATCAAATATAAAGTAAAGGTTATCTTTTTATACAACGTGAAAAGCGCTGTCTCATTCTTTGTTCTAGTTCCTTTAAATCTTGGGACAACTGGGATCAGTGTCCCGAGACTAGCTGCTTTCACATTGTAGGTGACAGCGCCAGGTGAATATTTCTAAATCTTTTTTTATATGTGGTTGCAGTCTTTCTGTACATGTTATTTGTTTAAATGTACAAAACTTGTAAAAAAAAAAACTTTGTATTTCCCAGGATGAATAATTTGTATTCTTTTAACATTATGTGACATATATTCCCTCCCTTTACACATCTGCCTGCAGATTCCCCTAATCAGTCACATTCGACTATGTAAAGTGATGCATAATGGCCCTCATTCAGAGTAGTGATGTGCACCGGAAATTTTTCGGGTTTAGGTTTTGTGTTCGGTTCCGCGGCCGTGTTTTGGATTCGGACGCGTTTTGGCAAAACCTCACCGAAATTTTTTTGTCGGATTCGGGTGTGTTTTGGATTTGGGTGTTTTATTCAAAAAACCCTAAAAAACAGCTTAAATCATAGAATTTGGGGGTCATTTTGATCCC
The DNA here is from genome assembly GCF_028390025.1 of Pseudophryne corroboree. NCBI lineage: Eukaryota > Metazoa > Chordata > Amphibia > Anura > Myobatrachidae > Pseudophryne > Pseudophryne corroboree. The sequence continues at coordinate 290,244,858 of NC_086444.1, read as the reverse complement.
ATAGTATTATTAACCTCAATAACCATAATTTCCACTCATTTCCAGTCTATTCTGAACACCTCACACCTCACAATATTATTTTTAGTCCTAAAATTTGCACCGAGGTCGCTGGATGGCTAACCTAAGCTACACAAGTGGCCGACACAAACACCTGGCCCATCTAGGAGTGGCACTGCAGTGTCAGGCAGGACGGCCCTTCAAAAAAATTGTCCCCAAACAGCACATGATGCAAAGAAAAAAAGAGGCGCACCAAGGTCGCTGTGTGACTAAGCTAAGCGACACAAGTGGCAGACACAAACACCTGGCCCATCTAGGAGTGGCACTGCAGTGTCAGGCAGGATGGCACTTCAAAAAAATAGTCCCCAAACAGCACATGATGCAAAGTAAAAAAGAGGCGCACCAAGGTCGCTGTGTGACTAAGCTAAGCGACACAAGTGGCCGACACAAACACCTGGCCCATCTAGGAGTGGCACTGCAGTGTCAGGCAGGATGGCCCTTCAAAAAAATTGTCCCCAAACAGCACATGATGCAAAGAAAAAAAGAGGCGCACCAAGGTCGCTGTGTGACTAAGCTAAGCGACACAAGTGGCCGACACAAACACCTGGCCCATCTAGGAGTGGCACTGCAGTGTCAGGCAGGATGGCCCTTCAAAAAAATTGTCCCCCAAACAGCACATGATGCAAAGAAAAAAAGAGGCGCACCAAGGTCGCTGTGTGACTAAGCTAAGCGACACAAGTGGCCGACACAAACACCTGGCCCATCTAGGAGTGGCACTGCAGTGTCAGGCAGGATGGCCCTTCAAAAAAATTGTCCCCAAACAGCACATGATGCAAAGAAAAAAAGAGGCGCACCAAGGTCGCTGTGTGACTAAGCTAAGCGACACAAGTGGCCGACACAAACACCTGGCCCATCTAGGAGTGGCACTGCAGTGTCAGGCAGGATGGCCCTTCAAAAAAATTGTCCCCAAACAGCACATGATGCAAAGAAAAAAAGAGGCGCACCAAGGTCGCTGTGTGACTAAGCTAAGCGACACAAGTGGCCGACACAAACACCTGGCCCATCTAGGAGTGGCACTGCAGTGTCAGGCAGGATGGCCCTTCAAAAAAATTGTCCCCAAACAGCACATGATGCAAAGAAAAAAAGAGGCGCACCAAGGTCGCTGTGTGACTAAGCTAAGCGACACAAGTGGCCGACACAAACACCTGGCCCATCTAGGAGTGGCACTGCAGTGTCAGGCAGGATGGCCCTTCAAAAAAATTGTCCCCAAACAGCACATGATGCAAAGAAAAAAAGAGGCGCACCAAGGTCGCTGTGTGACTAAGCTAAGCGACACAAGTGGCAGACACAAACACCTTGCCCATCTAGGAGTGGCACTGCAGTGTCAGGCAGGATGGCACTTCAAAAAAATAGTCCCCAAACAGCACATGATGCAAAGTAAAAAAGAGGCGCACCAAGGTCGCTGTGTGACTAAGCTAAGCGACACAAGTGGCCGACACAAACACCTGGCCCATCTAGGAGTGGCACTGCAGTGTCAGGCAGGATGGCCCTTCAAAAAAATTGTCCCCAAACAGCACATGATGCAAAGAAAAAAAGAGGCGCACCAAGGTCAATGTGTGACTAAGCTAAGCGACACAAGTGGCCGACACAAACACCTGGCCCATCTAGGAGTGGCACTGCAGTGTCAGGCAGGATGGGCCTTCAAAAAAATTGTCCCCAAACAGCACATGATGCAAAGAAAAAAAGAGGCGCACCAAGGTCGCTGTGTGACTAAGCTAAGCGACACAAGTGGCCGACACAAACACGTGGCCCATCTAGGAGTGGCACTGCAGTGTCAGGCAGGATGGCCCTTCAAAAAAATTGTCCCCCAAACAGCACATGATGCAAAGAAAAAAAGAGGCGCACCAAGGTCGCTGTGTGACTAAGCTAAGCGACACAAGTGGCCGACACAAACACCTGGCCCACCTAGGAGTGGCACTGCAGTGTCAGGTAGGATGGCCCTTCAAAAAAATTGTCCCCAAACAGCACATGATGCAAAGAAAAAAAGAGGCGCACCAAGGTCGCTGTGTGACTAAGCTAAGCGACACAAGTGGCCGACACAAACACCTGGCCCATCTAGGAGTGGCACTGCAGTGTCAGGCAGGATGGCCCTTCAAAAAAATTGTCCCCAAACAGCACATGATGCAAAGAAAAAAAGAGGCGCACCAAGGTCAATGTGTGACTAAGCTAAGCGACACAAGTGGCCGACACAAACACCTGGCCCATCTAGGAGTGGCACTGCAGTGTCAGGCAGGATGGGCCTTCAAAAAAATTGTCCCCAAACAGCACATGATGCAAAGAAAAAAAGAGGCGCACCAAGGTCGCTGTGTGACTAAGCTAAGCGACACAAGTGGCCGACACAAACACGTGGCCCATCTAGGAGTGGCACTGCAGTGTCAGGCAGGATGGCCCTTCAAAAAAATTGTCCCCCAAACAGCACATGATGCAAAGAAGAAAAAAAAAGCACACCAAGGTCGCTGTGTGACTAAGCTAAGCGACACAAGTGGCCGACACAAACACCTGGCCCACCTAGGAGTGGCACTGCAGTGTCAGGTAGGATGGCCCTTCAAAAAAATTGTCCCCAAACAGCACATGATGCAAAGAAAAAAAGAGGCGCACCTAGGTCGCTGTGTGACTAAGCTAAGCAATAAATGTGGTAAATGACCCGCGCTAAAAAGTGTGGAGCTGCTCCTTTAAATTAATAATGACAGTAAAAAGATAAAAACAGGAGCGCTGGAAAGAGAGAAAGATGAAAAATAATAAATTGAATTAAAAAGTTGCAAACACCTGTGAACAAAAAGAAAATGGTTACTTTATAATGTTTACAGCACTTCTGTGCTGATGTGAAAGTCCTGTGCTTGAGTCCTTTTGTGGACACCGGAGCTGTGATCCGTGCTGCGGCTGCAGTGGGGAAACCTAACTGTCTGTCTCTCCCTTACTCTGCCTACCTGTAGTCACGTCCGTCCCTCGGTTCTCACATGTGGATCGTGTTCCGCTGCCCCGTTCTTGATGCCGTCTTCTGCACTGTCGTTTCCACACCCGTGTGGCGCAGGCGGGATGACGTAAGGCTTTCACTTGTAACTCCTCATCAACGCGTTTCAGACTTGTTTGTCCTTAATCATGGATGATAGATGCACTTCCCAATACGTCCTTTTTATACAGCTTTATTAATTGATGTGCTTAATTGGAGAAGGCTTAATTGGTTAAAAACAGCTGAATAAGATTAGCGTGTTCGTTTCTTTTTTCTAGGTTATTCACTGGTGTTTGCAAAAATGAAAAATAAAAATAAAAGAAGAATGTGTGCATTATATTAAAAGAGGTTTTGTAAAAATAATAAATGTTATAAAAAGGAATTTAAATCAAAATCTATATTGAGACCGGTGGGTTCCAAGGTTTGTAAAATAAAAATCCATTTGGCTTCTGCTCTTTTAAGTTTATCCACTATGTCTCCTCCCCTCCATTTTTTGGGGATACAAAAAATTACCCCTCACTGGAGGGGAGGAGACATAGTGGATAAACTTAAAAGAGCAGAAGCCAAATGGATTTTTATTTTACAAACCTTGGAACCCACCGGTCTCAATATAGATTTTGATTTAAATTCCTTTTTATAACATTTATCATTTTTACAAAACTTCTTTTAACATAATGCACACATTCTTCTTTTATTTTTATTTTTCATTTTTGCAAACACCAGTGAATAACCTAGAAAAAAGAAACGAACACGCTAATCTTATTCAGCTGTTTTTAACCAATTAAGCCTTCTCCAATTAAGCACATCAATTAATAAAGCTGTATAAAAAGGACGTATTGGGAAGTGCATCTATCATCCATGATTAAGGACAAACAAGTCCGAAACGCGTTGATGAGGAGTTACAAGTGAAAGCCTTACGTCATCCCGCCTGTGCCACCCGGGTGTGGAAACGACAGTGCAGAAGACGGCATCAAGAACGGGGCAGCGGAACACGATCCACATGTGAGAACCGAGGGACGGACGTGACTACAGGTAGGCAGAGTAAGGGAGAGACAGACAGTTAGGTTTCCCCACTGCAGCCGCAGCACGGATCACAGCTCCGGTGTCCACAAAAGGACTCACGCACAGGACTTTCACATCAGCACAGAAGTGCTGTAAACATTATAAAGTAACCATTTTCTTTTTGTTCACAGGTGTTTGCAACTTTTTAATTCAATTTATTATTTTTCATCTTTCTCTCTTTCCAGCGCTCCTGTTTTTATCTTTTTACTGACTAAGCTAAGCGACACAAGTGGCCGACACAAACACCTGGCCCATCTAGGAGTGGCACTGCAGTGTCAGGCAGGATGGCCCTTCAAAAAAATTGTCCCCAAACAGCACATGATGCAAAGAAAAAAAGAGGCGCACCAAGGTCGCTGTGTGACTAAGCTAAGCGACACAAGTGGCCGACACAAACACCTGGCCCATCTAGGAGTGGCACTGCAGTGTCAGGCAGGATGGCACTTCAAAAAAATTGTCCCCAAACAGCACACGATGCAAAGAAAAATGAAAGAAAAAAGAGGTGCAAGATGGAATTGTCCTTGGGCCCTCCCACCCACATGGAATTGTCCTTGGGCCCTCCCACCCACCCTTATGTTGTATAAACAGGACATGCACACTTTAACGAACCCATCATTTCAGTGACAGGGTCTGCCACACGACTGTGACTGAAATGACTGGTTGGTTTGGGCCCCCACCAAAAAAGAAGCAATCAATCTCTCCTTGCACAAACTGGCTCTACAGAGGCAAGATGTCCACCTCATCATCATCCTCCAATTCCTCACCCCTTTCACTGTGTACATCCCCCTCCTCACAGATTATTAATTCGTCCCCACTGGAATCCACCATCTCAGATCCCCGTGTACTTTCTGGAGGCAATTGCTGCTAGTGAATGTCTCCACGGAGGAATTGATTATAATTCATTTTAATGAACATCATCTTCTCCACATTTTCTGGAAGTAACCTCGTACGCCGATTGCTGACAAGGTGAGCGGCTGCACTAAACACTCTTTCGGAGTACACACTGGAGGGAGGGCAACTTAGGTAGAATAAAGCCAGTTTGTGCAAGGGCCTCCAAATTGTCTCTGTTTCCTGCCAGTATACGTATGGACTGTCTGACGTGCCTACTTGGATGCGGTCACTCATATAATCCTCCACCATTCTTTCAATGGTGACAGAATCATATGCAGTGACAGTAGACGCCATGTCAGTAATCGTTGGCAGGTCCTTCAGTCCGGACCAGATGTCAGCACTCGCTCCAGACTGCCCTACATCACCGCCAGCGGGTGGCCTCGGAATTCTTTTCCTTTTCCTCGCACCCCTAGTTGCGGGAGAATGTGAAGGAGGAGATGTTGGCGGGTCACGTTCCACTTGACTTGACAATTTTCTCACCAGCAGGTCTTTGAACCTCTGCAGACTTGTGTCTGCCGGAAAGAGAGATACAACGTAGGTTTTAAATCTAGGATCGAGCACGGTGGCCAAAATGTAGTGATCTGATTTCAACAGATTGACCACCCGTGAATCCTGGTTAAGCGAATTAAGGGCTCCATCCACAAGTCCCACATGCCTAGCGGAATCGCTCTGTTTTAGCTCCTCTTTCAATGTCTCCAGCTTCTTCTGCAAAAGCCTGATGAGGGGAATGACCTGACTCAGGCTGGCAGTGTCTGAACTGACTTCACGTGTGGCAAGTTCAAAGGGTTGCAGAACCTTGCACAACGTTGAAATCATTCTCCACTGCGCTTGAGTCAGGTGCATTCCACCTCCTTTGCCTATATCGTGGCCAGATGTATAGGATTGAATGGCCTTTTGCTGCTCCTCCATCCTCTGAAGCATATAGAGGGTTGAATTCCACCTCGTTACCACCTCTTGCTTCAGATGATGGCAGGGTAGGTTCAGGAATGTTTGGTGGTGCTCCAGTCTTCTGTACGCGGTGCCTGAATGCCGAAAGTGGCCCGCAATTCTTCGGGCCACCGACAGCATCTCTTGCACGTCCCTGTCGTTTTTTAAATAATTCTGCACCACCAAATTCAAGGTATGTGCAAAACATGGGACGTGATGGAATTTGCCCAGATGTAATGCACGCACAATATTGCTGGCGTTGTCCGATGTCACAAATCCCCAGGATTGTCCAATTGGGGTAAGCCATTCTGCGATGATCTTCCTCAGTTGCCGTAAGAGGTTGTCAGCTGTGTGCCTCTTCTGGAAAGCGGTGATACAAAGCGTAGCCTGCCTAGGAGCGAGTTGGCGTTTGCGAGATGCTGCTACTGGTGCCGCCACTGCTGTTCTTGCTGCGGGAGGCAATACATCTACCCAGTGGGCTGTCACAGTCATATAGTCCTGAGTCTGCCCTGCTCCACCTGTCCACATGTCCGTGGTTAAGTGGACATTGGGTACAAGTGCATTTTTTAGGACACTGGTGAGTCTTTGTCTGAGGTCTGTGTACATTTTCGGTATCGCCTGCCTAGAGAAATGGAACCTAGATGGTATTTGGTACCGGGGACACAGTACCTCAATCAAGTCTATAGTTGCCTCTGAATTAACGATGGATACCGGAACCACGTTTCTCACCGCCCAGGCTGCCAAGGCCTGAGTTATCTGCTTTGCAGCAGGATGACTGCTGTGATATTTCATCTTCCTCGCAAAGGACTGTTGGACAGTCAATTGCTTACTGGAAGTAGTACAAGTGGTCTTCTGACTTCCCCTCTGGGATGATGATCGACTCCCAGCAGCAACAACAGCAGCGCCAGCAGCAGTAGGTGTTACACTCAAGGATGCATCGGAGGAATCCCAGGCAGGAGAGGACTCGTCAGACTTGACAGTGGCATGGCCTGCAGGACTATTGGCTTTCCTGGGTAAGGAGGAAATTGACACTGAGGGAGTTGGTGGTGTGGTTTGCAGGAGCTTGGTTACAAGAGGAAGGGATTTAGTGGTCAGTGGACTGCTTCCGCTGTCACCCAAAGTTTTTGAACTTGTCACTGACTTATGATGAATGCGCTGCAGGTGACGTATAAGGGAGTATGTTCCGAGGTGGTTAACGTCCTTACCCCTACTTATTACAGCTTGACAAAAGCAACACATGGCTTGACACCTGTTGTCCGCATTTGTGTTGAAATAATTCCACACCGAAGAGCTGATTTTTTTTGTATTTTGACCAGGCATGTCAATGACCATATTCCTCCCACGGACAACAGGTGTCTCCTCGGGTGCCTGACTTAAACAAACCACCTCACCATCAGAATCCTCCTTGTCAATTGCCTCCCCAGCGCCAGCAACACCCATATCCTCATCCTGGTGTACTTCAACAGTGACATCTTCAATTTGACTATCAGGAACTGGACTGCGGGTGCTCCTTCCAGCACTTGCAGGGGGCGTGCAAATGGTGGAAGGCGCAAGCTCTTCCCGTCCAGTGTTGGGAAGGTCAGGCATCGCAACCGACACAATTGGACTCTCCTTGGGGATTTGTGATTTCGAAGAACGCACAGTTCTTTGCTGTGCTTTTGCCAGCTTAAGTCTTTTTTTTTTTCTAGCGAGAGGATGAGTGCTTCCATCCTCATGTGAAGCTGAACCACTAGCCATGAACATAGGCCAGGGCCTCAGCCGTTCCTTGCCACTCCGTGTCGTAAATGGCATATTGGCAAGTTTACGCTTCTCCTCAGAAGCTTTTAATTTTGATTTTTGGGTAATTTTACTGAACTTTTGTGTTTTGGATTTTACATGCTCTCTACTATGACATTGGGCATCGGCCTTGGAAGACGACGTTGATGGCATTTCATCGTCTCGGCCATGACTAGTGGTAGCAGCTTCAGCACGAGGTGGAAGTGGATCTTGATCTTTCCCTATTTTAACCTCCACATTTTTGTTCTCCATTTTTTAATGTGTGGAATTATATGCCAGTATCAATAGCAATGGCCTACTACTATATAAACTGCGCAAAACTAAAATGCGCCACAGGTATAGAATGTAGATGGATAGTATACTTAATGGATGACAAGTGACGACACAGAGGTAGGTACAGCAGTGGCCTACCGTACTGCTATATATAGTATACTGGTGGACACTGTCAGCAAACTGCAGAACTAAAATGCACCACAGGTATAGAATGTAGATGGATAGTATACTTAATGGATGACGAGTGATGACACAGAGGTAGGTACACAGCAGTGGCCTACCATACTGCTATATATAGTATACTGGTGGACACTGTCAGCAAACTGCAAAACTAAAATGCACCACAGGTATAGAATGTAGATGGATAGTATACTTAATGGATGACGAGTGACGACACAGAGATAGGTACAGCAGTGGCCTACCGTACTGCTATATATAGTATACTGGTGGACACTGTCAGCAAACTGCAAAACTAAAATGCACCACAGGTATAGAATGTAGATGGATAGTATACTTAATGGATGACGAGTGATGACACAGAGGTAGGTACAGCAGTGGCCTACCGTACTGCTATATATAGTATACTGGTGGACACTGTCAGCAAACTGCAAAACTAAAATGCACCACAGGTATAGAATGTAGATGGATAGTATACTTAATGGATGACGAGTGACGACACAGAGGTAGGTACACAGCAGTGGCCTACCGTACTGCTATATATAGTATACTGGTGGACACTGTCAGCAAACTGCAAAACTAAAATGCACCACAGGTATAGAATGTAGATGGATAGTATACTTAATGGATGACGAGTGACGACACAGAGATAGGTACAGCAGTGGCCTACCGTACTGCTATATATAGTATACTGGTGGACACTGTCAGCAAACTGCAAAACTAAAATGCACCACAGGTATAGAATGTAGATGGATAGTATACTTAATGGATGACGAGTGACGACACAGAGGTAGGTACACAGCAGTGGCCTACCGTACTGCTATATATAGTATACTGGTGGATACTGTCAGCAAACTGCAAAACTAAAATGCACCACAGGTATAGAATGTAGATGGATAGTATACTTAATGGATGACGAGTGACGACACAGAGGTAGGTACACAGCAGTGGCCTACCGTACTGCTATATATAGTATACTGGTGGACACTGTCAGCAAACTGCAAAACTAAAATGCACCACAGGTATAGAATGTAGATGGATAGTATACTTAATGGATGACGAGTGATGACACGGAGGTAGGTACAGCAGTGGCCTACCGTACTGCTATATATAGTATACTGGTGGACACTGTCAGCAAACTGCAAAACTAAAATGCACCACAGGTATAGAATGTAGATGGATAGTATACTTAATGGATGACGAGTGACGACACAGAGGTAGGTACAGCAGTGGCCTACCGTACTGCTATATATAGTATACTGGTGGACACTGTCAGCAAACTGCAAAACTAAAATGCACCACAGGTATAGAATGTAGATGGATAGTATACTTAATGGATGACGAGTGACGATACAGAGATAGGTACAGCAGTGGCCTACCGTACTGCTATATATAGTATACTGGTGGACGCTGTCAGCAAACTGCAAAACTAAAATGCACCACAGGTATAGAATGTAGATGGATAGCATACTTAATGGATGACGAGTGACGACACAGAGGTAGGTACACAGCAGTGGCCTACCGTACTGCTATATATAGTATACTGGTGGACACTGTCAGCAAACTGCAAAACTAAAATGCACCACAGGTATAGAATGTAGATGGATAGTATACTTAATGGATGACGAGTGACGACACAGAGATAGGTACAGCAGTGGCCTACCGTACTGCTATATATAGTATACTGGTGGACACTGTCCGCAAACTGCAAAACTAAAATGCACCACAGGTATAGAATGTAGATGGATAGTATACTTAATGGATGACGAGTGACGACACAGAGGTAGGTACAGCAGTGGCCTACCGTACTGCTATATATAGTATACTGGTGGACACTGTCAGCAAACTGCAAAACTAAAATGCACCACAGGTATAGAATGTAGATGGATAGTATACTTAATGGATGACGAGTGACGACACAGAGCTAGGTACAGCAGTGGCCTACCGTTCTGCTATATATAGTATACTGGTGGACACTGTCAGCAAACTGCAAAACTAAAATGCACCACAGGTATAGAAGGTAGATGGATAGTATACTTAATGGATGACAAGTGACGACACAGAGGTAGGTACAGCAGTGGCCTACCGTACTGCTGTATATAGTATACTGGTGGACACTGTCAGCAAACTGCAAAACTAAAATGCACCACAGGTATAGAATGTAGATGGATAGTATACTTAATGGATGACGAGTGACGACACAGAGGTAGGTACACAGCAGTGGCCTACCGTACTGCTATATATAGTATACTGGTGGACACTGTCAGCAAACTGCAAAACTAAAATGCACCACAGGTATAGAATGTAGATGGATAGTATACTTAATGGATGACGAGTGACGACACAGAGGTAGGTACACAGCAGTGGCCTACCGTACTGCTATATATAGTATACTGGTGGACACTGTCAGCAAACTGCAGAACTAAAATGCACCACAGGTATAGAATGTAGATGGATAGTATACTTAATGGATGACGAGTGACGACACAGAGGTAGGTACAGCAGTGGCCTACCGTACTGCTATATATAGTATACTGGTGGACACTGTCAGCAAACTGCAAAACTAAAATGCACCACAGGTATAGCATGTAGATGGATAGTATACTTAATGGATGACGACACAGAGGTAGGTACAGCAGTGCACTCTGCACTGTACTCCTCCTTTATAATATTAATTATACTGCTGGTCCCCAGTCCCCACAATAAAGCAGCACACTGAGCACAGATATGGAGTGTTTTTCAGGCAGACAACGTATACTGGTGGTCACTGTCAGCAAAACTCTGGACTGTACTCCTGCTATAGCTGCTCCCCAGTCCCCACAATTAAGCAGTGTGAGCACTCAGCACAGATATATTATGCAGCACACTGAGCACAGATATGGTATGGAGCGTTTATTTCAGGCAGAGAACGGATAAAAACTGGTTGTCACTTATCAGCAAAACTCTGCACTGTACTCCTAACAGCTGCTCCCCAATCCTCCCCACAATTAAGCAATAAACAACCAATCAACTGTCTTCTACAATAAACGGAGAGGACGCCAGCAACGTCCTCTCCCTATCATCTCCAATGCACGAGTGAAAATGGCGGCGACGCTCGGCTGCTTATATAGAATCCGAATCTCGCGAGAATCCGACAGCGGGATGATGACGTTCGGGCGCGCTCGGGTTAGCCGAGCAAGGCGGGAAGGTTCGAACCTGCCTCGGACCCGTGTAAACAAGGTGAAGTTCGGGGGGGTTCAGTTTCCGAGAAACCGAACCCGCTCATCACTAATTCAGAGTTGTTTGCTCGCTAGCTGCTTTTAGCAGCAGTGCAAACCATAGTTGCCGACTTTTGGGCTGCTCTCTCCGGGAGAGAGCAGCCAGTCGGCTCAGCAGGGGGGCGGGCAATGAGCTGATGTGAGGAGGGGGGTGGGCCGGAGGCGGCACGGGGGCGGGTCGGAGGCAGCATGGGGGCAGGCCAGAGGAGGGACGGGGGCATGGCTGCTGGATCGCGTCATGCAAACCACGCCCCCCACTGTGTAATGCCGCAATTACCGGCATTATACAGTGTGGGGTGTGACTTGCATGATGCGATTCAACAAGAATTGCGTCATCGCCTGCCCGGACCGCCCACTTCACTCGCTAAGTGGGCAGCCGGGAGACTTGCCTGCTCTTCCGGGGGGCCGGGGGGGTCACCCGATTTTCGGGAGCCACCCGGCCATTCCAGGAGGGTAGGCAAGTATGGTGCAAACGCTAAGCCGCCACCCTCTGGGAGTGTATCTTAGCTTAGCAGAAGTGCGAACAAAAGGATCGCAGCGCTGCTACAAAAAAAAATTGTGCAGTTTCAGAGTAGCTGCAGACCTACTTCTACCTTGCGATCACTTCAGACTGTTTAGTTCCTGTTTTGACGTCACAAACACGCCCTGCGTTCGGCCAGCCACTCCCCCGTTTCTCCAGCCACTCCTTCGTTTTTATCTGGCACGCCTGCGTTTTTACACACACTCCCCGAAAACGGTCAGTTACCACCCAGAAACACCCACTTCCTGTCAATCACTCAATGATCAGCAGTGCGACTGAAAAGCGTCGCTAGACCTTGTGTAAAACTACATCGGCTTTTGTGAAAGTACGTCGGGCGTGCGCAGTGTGCACCATATGCATGCGCAGAAGTGCCGATTTTTAGCCTGATCGCTACGAACAACGGCAGCTAGCGATCAACTCGGAATGACCCCCAATATGTGTGCTTTATATGGGTAACTGGTAATAAATAAGTAAATAATCTGACTGCAGCCCCCCCCACCACACACACACACACACACACACACACACACACACACACACACACACACACACACATCCAGACACCTCTGACTGCTGCTCCCCCCCACCCCCTCAGTTTACAGCCACCTTCCACCTATTTTATGACGGTGAATGTTCAGATGGGGTACACTATATGTAAATATATATACTGTATATATACTGTATGTATTCTTATGTCAGGTTATATTACAAGTTTACTTATGTTAGGTTAGTGTAGCTCATGGTCTGAACTTTTATCCTTCTGAGTGAGCTGCGATGAGAGGAAAGGTAGGGGGGATACGACCTCACTGTGCAATTGTGGAAACACAATTTAAGGTCATTATATATACTTACAGCGAGCAAGAGAGATATCTTACTGTTCCTTTGGTTTTCTTGAGAGGATTCATATCCACTGATGAGAGAAGTACACAATGTACTATGTCAAGTGTATAATGAAATTCAGTAAAAATAGGTACGTTTGACTTTATAATTGGTCATTTATACTATCTACCTGTAAGATATAACATGTTTATTTACTGAAGCTGCACGGGGCGAGTAATTCACTGTGTTCATGAAACTGTGCATGCGCCATGGTACCGTTGCGATGCTGCTCACAGTAAGGATTGAAGGGTCTATTTAGTAATCCTTGGATGGAGATAAAGTACCAGCCAACCAACTCCTAACTGTCATTTTTCAAACCCAGCCTGTGACATGGTAGAGTTAGGCTGGTACTTTATCTCCGTCCACTTTAGCTCCATTCAAGGCTTAGTAAATAGACCCCTTAATCACAAAGTGATTGACAGGAAAAGACTGTTTGGGGGAGGTAATGGGGAGTGGCGGCAAAACTGCAGACGTGTCATGGCTGTTTACAGCGCGGTTTTCTTCCATATGGTAAGAACGCACACGCAGAAAACATGGCGCCAGAATCACTGCTCCCAGTGTGACCAAGAACTGCGTCTATAGACGGTCACCCATTTGTGACTTTATGCAAATGTTGAAAGTCCTACCCTGGTGTGCATGTGTGCGTCCATATGGGCAAAGACCGAGACAACCTTTCGCTGTGTCGATACACGCTGTAATACCAATTTGTGCATCCTTAGACACTATCATCAGTTGCACTGTCAAAACTTGCACTAGCTCTATGGCAGGAGCAGTATCTCCATCTGAGTATGACCTCCTGCAGTCGAGCATATGTGTACGCAACCACTTTCACCAGCATCTGTGTACACAACCACTTTAACCAACACTCCCATAATATGCATGCACTAAGATACCTCCCTTTCACTGCCCATTAGCGCCTATTACATTTCCAATACGCTTCTCCCTGAAATTACAACTACTGTATGACTGTGTACTACAGACACAACTGGGACGCATGTTCCGTGTGATTTAGATGCATGAACCAGAGGTGGAACTACCATTGGTGCAGCACGTGCATTGCACCAGGGCCCCTGAAGACAAAGGAGCCCATTGCTGTCCAGACCAGCAATGAGTTATCCCCTGGCCCTCCCACAGACCATTTTGAGCACTGTCAGATGAAAGGCCCAATGCAGAGAGTCAGGATATCCCCATTGCCTGAGGGATCTGCCGCTTACCTTAGGCACTGTAGGTAGGGCTGACCTTGTGTGTGCTGGACTAATAGGGGAGTCCTGCAACCTATCAGCGCTGATGATCACAGCTACATACTGACTTTAATTAACAGACAGCTGTCCTTTTTTTGATTCACTGCTGTCTGTGAATTAAGGCAGCTCACAATCAGTGTAACTACCACTGTCAGAATCTGCTTGACCGAGAGCCAAACTGAGGAAAGCACAAGGGGCGGGGGCCCATCACAGACAGAGCAGGGGCCACTGTGTTCCTGCCCCACCAAGGTACACGATCCGGGTCGCAGCGGCTGCATGTGACGCCAGACATGCCTGTGTTGTCCGGACCGCGCCCCACCAACAGAGTTCTAACGCCATTGGCACGCACCCTCCTGACCCGCGTTCGCCTTTGCCTGTCAATCAGACAGAGGCAATTGCAGCCCAGAGATGCTGTTAGCATCTCACTGGGTCCCAGGGTGCGCACACGCAATGCGCCCACTGCGTGTACGCACTCCACAAAGGGATTCAGACTGCAATTCCTGCCACGGCAGCTATCCAGTCTGAATTACTCCCAGAGTTACTGTCCTAGGGTGCTCCAATTACTTCACAGGATTTCGTGTAGCAAGTGAGAATGTGTTCTTGATTTACTTAAATATGCATCAATGTACTGACTGAAATTATAGATATGGTTTTGAATCCTGAAAAAATCACTGAAGGTGATGATGGTGACAGTGATGAAGAAAATGTTATTGAAATACTGACTAGTATGGACATACTGATTGAGTTGACAAGTGAACTAATCACAGGACTAGAACAACGTGAATTTGTGACAGAACAAGAACTAATGCATTTTCACTTGATGCATCAAAAAGTGTACAGGGAAAGGTCAAAACATATGAAACAACTTTGCCTTGATGACATGTTTAAGAAGCTAGTTAAGAATGTGTCTCAGAGCAGTACCTGTACTCTAGCATCTCCAATTCCCCCAACTTCAAGTGCAAGTACCTGTTCCCCAGATGTCCCACCTGCAACACCTCAAGCCCATGATGCAACTAACAACAATGAAACAGCCAGTATTTCTGACGGGATGTAGTTAGAATCATCACAATACACTGTTCCAACAGTGGTATGCCGACGGTAGTTACAGGATTAGAGTTGGGCTGGGTAGATGTATAGGGTAAGGCTGTAGGGGAAGTTGGGCTGCAGGAGGGTTAGAGTTAGGCTGCGGAGGTATAGGGTTAGGCTGTATGGGGGAGTTGGGCTGTGGCAGAGCCAGCCCCAAACAATGTGATGCCCTAGGTAAGATGTTGGCTGGTGCCACCTTGCAACACCGCTAGTTCTGTCTCTGACCCTGCACCCCTTTCCCAGCATCACCACCCCTCACCCACAACAGTCCTCATTTTTATGTTCCTACTTCCTATATTTTAATTTGTAACAGTCCGCACATTCTGCGCACAGTCCAAAAGGGGTGTGTTCTTGCTGGGAAGGGGCATGGCCACATAATAGTACCACCAATTCAAATTACGCTACACAGTATTGCAACTTTATTCACATTTTATCATGCCATAGTGTCCCTAATTCATGTCACATCACACAGTAGTTCCACTTTACCTTATAAACGTTACTCCTCACAATAATGCTCCTTATTCACATTACACCACACCATATTGCTCTTTATTCCATTAGACCACACAGTAGTGCCATTTCTATATGTTACGCCACACAGTAGAGTACCTTATACACATAATGCCACACATTAGTAATTCATTTATACACATAATACCACACAGTAATGCCCCTTACACATATGTCACACATTATTAATGTCCTTATAAACATAATGTGTCTTACACATTATGCCAAGCTTTATTAATGCCCTAATACACATAATGTCCCTTACACTATGCCACATATTGGACCTTATTCAGCAGCAAATTTGTTAGCTTATGGGCAAAACCATGTGCACTGCAGATGGGGCAGATATAACATTTGCAGAGACAGTTAAATTTGGATGGATTATTTTGTTTCTGTGCATATGGGCTGCTTTATATCTACACTACAGTTTACATTTCAGTTTGAACACGTCCCACCGATATCTAACTCTCTCTCCACATGTTATGTCTGCCACCCCCCCCCCCCCCCCCCTGCAGTGCACATGTTTTTTCCCATTAGGTAACAAATTTGCTGCTGCAATCAGGTCTGAATTAGGCCCATTATTAGGGCACTTATACACATAATGATACACATTGTGCCCCTTACACATTTGCCACACATTATTAATGCATTTATACACATGACACACATAATATCCCTTACACATATGCAAAACACTACTGCACAACCAACCCACCCATACACAGCACTCACATGGCCGCTAACACTGTGACCTCTTCCTCTGCTTGGATACAGATGTGTCCTCATACTGTACATCTTGACTCAATACCCCATGCAGCAGGAAGTGCCTGGCGTGAGTCAGCTGGTAGCTCTGCTAACGTTGGGTGCCTTTTTTTATGATACTGCATCTTACTTGCATTACTATGTGGCTAGGATGCACAGGCAGCTTCTTCTGATCAAAATGATATGCAGCATGCCTATATTCTGTGTGCGAATGTGACTGTATCTGCTATGAAATGCTAAATTACAGTGACTTCCAGGAATACACTGTAACGTAGCATTTCATATGCAGATACAGCCGCAGTCACACACAGAATATAGGCATGCCACATATAATTTTAATCAGCAGAAGCTGCTTGTGCCCCTAAGCATACCAAATGCCCTAGGCATTTGCATAGTTTGTCTACGCCTAGGGTCGGCTGTGGGAGAGTTAGAGTTAGACTGTGGGAGATTTAGGAGTAGCCATCAGGATGCTGCTATCAGGATGCCACTGTACATGTGCTGTGTTTGTTTAATATACAGTACGCGTAGTACCTGTTTGGTTTCATTTATACTGTACTAACTGTAAAATCATATTTTGTACACTATTGTGTTTGTTTCATATACTTGTTTTGTTTATACAGTACATAGTACACTGTAATAATTAGTATTGCATGCTGTACACTACTGTGTTTAATATACCTGTTTTGCTTATACAGTACACTGTAATAAACAGTATTGCATATACTACTGTGTTTGTTCAATTAATAATAATGATATTAATATTAAGCTGTACCATCTATTGTACCATTAATTGCTTTACAAATGTACTGAAGGTGCATAATTAGTACATCCGAGATATATTTAATGTTATCACCATTAATCCGGCAAAATGGATAATCCCACGCGGTAATGGAACCAAGGGTGCCAGAAAATAATTGGTGTACCTGTATTTACATATATATAAATATATATATATATATATATTTATATATATATAAGGCACCCCAATGGTCCTGCTTTTAAATCTTTTCATGATTGGCCACAGGTGACTTAATTAGCACCTTAGTCAATTTGATTTAACAATCTGTGCTGAGCCATGGATATACCTAAAACCTGAACTGTTGGGGTGCCTTGAGGACCATGTTTGGGAACCTCCGATATATACCATTAAATGGAACATTAAAAAACAAATGCCCATACAGTAGATGAAATCAAATGAAGCTTATCTGACACAGAATTAGCCGGTTCTTAATGTTCCAGTTACCAGGAGGATTAGAGTATCATCCTCAATACGTTTTGTCTTTTTGCCAACTGCTGAACTCGCACATAAAGACGCATGGTGCGACCGAGCTGCTCCATGGCATGCCGTGACTAGAAGGGCTGTTTTATGTGACTACAGCAAGAATATTGGAGGACACATTTGTACATCCACAAAAGATCTGTGGTTAGTTCTCCAAGATATTTGGAACAACCTCCTTGCCGAGTTCCTTCAAATACTGTGCAAGTGTACCTAGAAGAATTAATGCTGTTTTGAAGGCAAAGGGTGGTCACACCAAAGATTGATTTGATTTAGATTTCTCTTCATTCACTTTGCATTGTGTTAATTGATGAAAATAAACTATTAACACTTCTATTTTTGAAAGCATTCTTACTTTGCAGCATTTTTTTCCACACCTGCCTAAAACTTTTGCACAGTACTGTATTTTTGCAGTTCATTAGACTCTCCCATTCTGAAGTCTCCATTTTGTTGATCACTTGTTCTATAAGATCCTCAGGAAAACCCCTCTCTTTGAACCTATTTGCATACACTTTCAATTGATTATGACAATTTTCCTTTTTACTGTAATTCCTATTAATTCAACAAAATAAAGGGTATGGTATGTTGGTCTTACACTTTAGCACATGGCCACTCTTATAGTGGACATATGAGTTTGTATCAACTGGTTTAATATAACACTTAGTACTGACCATATTTCCCAAAACATAAGAACCAGATCTAGTTATTAAATTTCAATCTTATTGATTTTATGTGTGAGTGATAAATTATATTAATTGACACTAATAAAATTCATAAAAATCACCAAAAGACTCCTCTGTGCCACTCCAAATCATCAGAATGTAATGTGTATAACATTGATAAAGAATAATGTTCTTATTAAAAGGATTATCACTATACACATTTGTTTCCCAGCTCCTCATATGCAAATTGGCAAAACTGGGTTCAAAGACAGTCCCCATGGTGGTTCCACAGATTTGTAGATAAAAATGATCTAAAAATGTAAAATAATTATGTGTAAGAATAAAACCAATCAAGGTGCAAATACAATACTTGAGTGGTTCACTTAGATCAGGGTCATCTTTCAGGAACTCGGTGACTTATTCAATGCCTCTAGTAAGGTCTACAGATGTACTGTATACAGGTATTGTACATCGAAAGTGGCTTTTAAACATTAATTTCCCCACTCCACATTCTGCAGTATCAGAAAGACAGCTGTAGTGTATTTTGTATTTGATATCAATTTACTGACATATTTCTTAAGGAAATATTCCACATACTCTGAGATATTTGCTGTAAGAGAATTAATAACGGCCACTATAGGTCTGACAGGTGGAATCTATAATGGTTGGATTATTCATAATTTAAAAAACGATATTCATCTTTATTAACAATCTCCTTAAGGAGTGCTTCTATTAGTAAGGGCTGTAAGCCCTCAACAAAGGTCACTGTAGGGTCTTTCCCAAACTTTTTATATGATGTTGTTTCATTCAATAACCTACTGTATAAGCTTCCTTCTCAAAGTCCATCCTATTTAGGATAACCAGGCCACCACCTTTATAAGCTTGTGTTAATACTAATTATTAATTATTTGTAAGTAGTTTCAAGGCATTAATCTCAAATTAAGTAGGGTTATTCCTCATTTTAATGATATGAGGATTTTTCTCTTCTGAACATAAAGCCTTTTTCACAAGCTCATTGAACATTTCTATTGGGCTGCTCTTTGATTCTAAAGGATAATATTTAGAAGGCGTTCTCAGCCCTGACTTAGACGCGTTTTCAAAATCCTTAATGATTCCTGAATCTTCCCTTATAAAATATCTTTTCAAAGTGAATATCCTCACAAACGTATTTAAATCCGTGAAAAGCTAAAAATTATTTGATTTGGCCGTAGGTGCAAAGGATGATCCTTTATTTAACAAGAATCTTTAAGACTGTGGTCTCAGGGGTTGAAAATATAACATAATCTTTAATGCTGCTTAGTTTTCTAATACTGAAGGTTTTATCTATTCTTGGACTCGCATAGTTGCCCCCCTCTCTTCTTACTCATCCTCTACATGCTTTCTTTTTAGGTGTGAGGCTCGATTGATAGTTTCTCTGACAAAGGGTGTTCTTTTGTATTTGCTTCTGAGGCTGCCCAAGATAATAAAAAAAAAATACTCGGTATCTGTTTCTGATTCTAATCTAGTAAAGGTGGAAATGAATACCTATTGATTATCTCAAAGTTAACCTGTTTGGGTTTGGATTGATATGGTTTGGAATTGCATTTTTGCTCTAGATTCAGTTTTCCACTCTTTTTAGTTTCTCTAATTAGACTGGTCCCTCTTTCTAAAATTAAAATTTGTGTATGTGGCCATTCCACTTTTTTTACTGTATCATTTTGATAATCATGTTTGTTACAAAAATGCATACTACCTTATCCTCTGACTTCTCAAGTTTTTTGATCAGGACTATATCATTGGCTTTGAAGTCTTCTTTACTTTTAAAAGGTTCTAGGTCTATTTCTTTCATTTTAAGTTCCTTTTCAATAAGAGTCAGCTCTCTCTTTTTCTTTTCAACAATAACGTGCATAAGTTTTATGGAGCAATTGTGTAGGTCTAAATCCAATCCTTAAGGAATTGCTCATTGTTACTCGCAAAGGATGGTTGTTGTAATATTCTTAGGCCTCTTGGGACCCAATTTACTTTCAGATATTACTCTAATCCAGCAATATCCCACCAGGTTTTAAGTTCCTTTGTTAATAACCTTTCAATATCTCAGGATTTATCAACTATGTTGACACACTCATTATTAAGAAGGCATTCTCAACCCTGATTTAGAATGATTCCTTAATCTTTCCTTATCAAATGTATTTACAATGTGAGTTTCCTCGCAAATGTGTTTAAATCTGTGAACAGCTGAAGGTTATTTGATTTGGCCGTAGGTGCAAAGGATAATCCTTTATTTAACACTGATGTCTCAGAATCTGTAATGGTGTTATACTATTGTGTTTGTTCTGTTGTTGTTTTGTTGTGTTACACACACAGTATATATATATATATATACGTGAGGAGGGCGAAAAAAGCGCTACTACCTAAATTATTCAATATACTTAAAACACCAATAGTTCAAAGTGTATAATCAATATATTAGAGATGAGCGGGTTCGGTTCCTCGGAATCCGAACCCGCCCGAACTTCATGTTTTTTTTCACGGGTCCGAGCGACTCGGATCTTCCCGCCTTGCTCGGTTAACCCGAGCGCGCCCGAACGTCATCATGACGCTGTCGGATTCTCGCGAGGCTCGGATTCTATCGCGAGACTCGGATTCTATATAAGGAGCCGCGCGTCGCCGCCATTTTCACTCGTGCATTGAGATTGATAGGGAGAGGACGTGTCTGGCGTCCTCTCCATTAGAATAGAGATAGATTAGATAGAGAGAGAGAGATTGTGCAGAGTCGCAGACAGAGTTAGTTTACCACAGTCAGTGACCAGTGCAGTTGCTAGTTAACTTTTATTTAATATAATATATCCGTTCACTTCTCTCTGCTATATCCGTTCTCTGCCTGAAAAAAAAAACGAAACACAGCACAGTCAGTCACACAGTGTGACTCAGTCTGTGTGCACTCAGCTCAGCCCAGTGTGCTGCACAGTCATCAATGTATAAATTAAAAGCTTATAATTAATTGTGGGGGAGACTGGGGAGCACTGCAGGTTGTTAGCAGGAGCCAGGAGTACAATTATATTAATTAACAGTGCACACTTTTGCTGCAGGAGTGGTGACCAGTGCCTGACCACCAGTATAGTATTGTTGTATACTACTAATATCTCTTTAAATATCAACCAGTCTATATTAGCAGCAGACACAGTACAGTGCGGTAGTTCACGGCTGTGGCTACCTCTGTGTCGGCACACGGCAGGCAGTCCGTCCGACCAGAATTGTATTATTTATTATTATATACCTACCACCTAACCGTGGTTTTTTTTTCATTCTTTATACCGTCATAGTGTCATCCTAATTGTTACGAGTATACTACTATCTCTTTATCAACCAGTGTACAGTGCGGTAGTTCACGGCTGTGGCTACCTCTGTGTCGGCACACGGCAGGCAGTCCGTCCGACCAGAATTGTATTATTTATTATTATATACCTACCACCTAACCGTGGTTTTTTTTTTCATTCTTTATACCGTCATAGTGTCATCCTAATTGTTACGAGTATACTACTATCTCTTTATCAACCAGTGTACAGTGCGGTAGTTCACGGCTGTGGCTACCTCTGTGTCGGCACACGGCAGGCAGTCCGTCCGACCAGAATTGTATTATTTATTATTATATACCTACCACCTAACCGTGGTTTTTTTTTTCATTCTTTATACCGTCATAGTGTCATCCTAATTGTTACGAGTATACTACTATCTCTTTATCAACCAGTGTACAGTGCGGTAGTTCACGGCTGTGGCTACCTCTGTGTCGGCACACGGCAGGCAGTCCGTCCGACCAGAATTGTATTATTTATTATTATATACCTACCACCTAACCGTGGTTTTTTTTTCATTCTTTATACCGTCATAGTGTCATCCTAATTGTTACGAGTATACTACTATCTCTTTATCAACCAGTGTACAGTGCGGTAGTTCACGGCTGTGGCTACCTCTGTGTCGGCACACGGCAGGCAGTCCGTCCGACCAGAATTGTATTATTTATTATTATATACCTACCACCTAACCGTGGTTTTTTTTTCATTCTTTATACCGTCATAGTGTCATCCTAATTGTTACGAGTATACTACTATCTCTTTATCAACCAGTGTACAGTGCGGTAGTTCACGGCTGTGGCTACCTCTGTGTCGGCACACGGCAGGCAGTCCGTCCGACCAGAATTGTATTATTTATTATTATATACCTACCACCTAACCGTGGTTTTTTTTTTCATTCTTTATACCGTCATAGTGTCATCCTAATTGTTACGAGTATACTACTATCTCTTTATCAACCAGTGTACAGTGCGGTAGTTCACGGCTGTGGCTACCTCTGTGTCGGCACACGGCAGGCAGTCCGTCCGACCAGAATTGTATTATTTATTATTATATACCTACCACCTAACCGTGGTTTTTTTTTTCATTCTTTATACCGTCATAGTGTCATCCTAATTGTTACGAGTATACTACTATCTCTTTATCAACCAGTGTACAGTGCGGTAGTTCACGGCTGTGGCTACCTCTGTGTCGGCACACGGCAGGCAGTCCGTCCGACCAGAATTGTATTATTTATTATTATATACCTACCACCTAACCGTGGTTTTTTTTTTCATTCTTTATACCGTCATAGTGTCATCCTAATTGTTACGAGTATACTACTATCTCTTTATCAACCAGTGTACAGTGCGGTAGTTCACGGCTGTGGCTACCTCTGTGTCGGCACACGGCAGGCAGTCCGTCCGACCAGAATTGTATTATTTATTATTATATACCTACCACCTAACCGTGGTTTTTTTTTTCATTCTTTATACCGTCATAGTGTCATCCTAATTGTTACGAGTATACTACTATCTCTTTATCAACCAGTGTACAGTGCGGTAGTTCACGGCTGTGGCTACCTCTGTGTCGGCACACGGCAGGCAGTCCGTCCGACCAGAATTGTATTATTTATTATTATATACCTACCACCTAACCGTGGTTTTTTTTTTCATTCTTTATACCGTCATAGTGTCATCCTAATTGTTACGAGTATACTACTATCTCTTTATCAACCAGTGTACAGTGCGGTAGTTCACGGCTGTGGCTACCTCTGTGTCGGCACACGGCAGGCAGTCCGTCCGACCAGAATTGTATTATTTATTATTATATACCTACCACCTAACCGTGGTTTTTTTTTTCATTCTTTATACCGTCATAGTGTCATCCTAATTGTTACGAGTATACTACTATCTCTTTATCAACCAGTGTACAGTGCGGTAGTTCACGGCTGTGGCTACCTCTGTGTCGGCAGGCAGTCCGTCCATCCATAATTGTATTATTATTATAATATATACCACCTAACCGTGGTTTTTTTTTCATTCTTTATACCGTCGTCATAGTGTCATACTAGTTGTTACGAGTATACTACTATCTCTTTATCAACCAGTGTACAGTGCGGTAGTTCACGGCTGTGGCTACCTCTGTGTCGGCACACGGCAGGCAGTCCGTCCGACCAGAATTGTATTATTTATTATTATATACCTACCACCTAACCGTGGTTTTTTTTTTCATTCTTTATACCGTCATAGTGTCATCCTAATTGTTACGAGTATACTACTATCTCTTTATCAACCAGTGTACAGTGCGGTAGTTCACGGCTGTGGCTACCTCTGTGTCGGCAGTCGGCAGGCAGTCCGTCCATCCATAATTGTATTATTATTATAATATATACCACCTAACCGTGGTTTTTTTATACCACCTAACCGTGGCAGTCCGTCCATAATTGTATACTAGTATCCAATCCATCCATCTCCATTGTTTACCTGAGGTGCCTTTTAGTTCTGCCTATAAAATATGGAGAACAAAAAAGTTGAGGTTCCAAAATTAGGGAAAGATCAAGATCCACTTCCACCTCGTGCTGAAGCTGCTGCCACTAGTCATGGCCGAGACGATGAAATGCCAGCAACGTCGTCTGCCAAGGCCGATGCCCAATGTCATAGTACAGAGCATGTCAAATCCAAAACACCAAATATCAGAAAAAAAAGGACTCCAAAACCTAAAATAAAATTGTCGGAGGAGAAGCGTAAACTTGCCAATATGCCATTTACCACACGGAGTGGCAAGGAACGGCTGAGGCCCTGGCCTATGTTCATGGCTAGTGGTTCAGCTTCACATGAGGATGGAAGCACTCAGCCTCTCGCTAGAAAACTGAAAAGACTCAAGCTGGCAAAAGCACCGCAAAGAACTGTGCGTTCTTTGAAATCCCAAATCCACAAGGAGAGTCCAATTGTGTCGTTTGCGATGCCTGACCTTCCCAACACTGGACGTGAAGAGCATGCGCCTTCCACTATTTGCATGCCCCCTGCAAGTGCTGGAAGGAGCACCCGCAGTCCAGTTCCTGATAGTCAGATTGAAGATGTCAGTGTTGAAGTACACCAGGATGAGGAGGATATGGGTGTTGCTGGCGCTGGGGAGGAAATTGACCAGGAGGATTCTGATGGTGAGGTGGTTTGTTTAAGTCAGGCACCCGGGGAGACACCTGTTGTCCGTGGGAGGAATATGGCCGTTGACATGCCAGGTGAAAATACCAAAAAAATCAGCTCTTCGGTGTGGAGGTATTTCACCAGAAATGCGGACAACAGGTGTCAAGCCGTGTGTTCCCTTTGTCAAGCTGTAATAAGTAGGGGTAAGGACGTTAACCACCTCGGAACATCCTCCCTTATACGTCACCTGCAGCGCATTCATAATAAGTCAGTGACAAGTTCAAAAACTTTGGGTGACAGCGGAAGCAGTCCACTGACCAGTAAATCCCTTCCTCTTGTAACCAAGCTCACGCAAACCACCCCACCAACTCCCTCAGTGTCAATTTCCTCCTTCCCCAGGAATGCCAATAGTCCTGCAGGCCATGTCACTGGCAAGTCTGACGAGTCCTTTCCTGCCTGGGATTCCTCCGATGCATCCTTGCGTGTAACGCCTACTGCTGCTGGCGCTGCTGTTGTTGCCGCTGGGAGTCGATGGTCATCCCAGAGGGGAAGTCGTAAGCCCACTTGTACTACTTCCAGTAAGCAATTGACTGTTCAACAGTCCTTTGCGAGGAAGATGAAATATCACAGCAGTCATCCTACTGCAAAGCGGATAACTGAGTCCTTGACAACTATGTTGGTGTTAGACGTGCGTCCGGTATCCGCCGTTAGTTCACAGGGAACTAGACAATTTATTGAGGCAGTGTGCCCCCGTTACCAAATACCATCTAGGTTCCACTTCTCTAGGCAGGCGATACCGAGAATGTACACGGACGTCAGAAAAAGACTCACCAGTGTCCTAAAAAATGCAGTTGTACCCAATGTCCACTTAACCACGGACATGTGGACAAGTGGAGCAGGGCAGGGTCAGGACTATATGACTGTGACAGCCCACTGGGTAGATGTATGGACTCCCGCCGCAAGAACAGCAGCGGCGGCACCAGTAGCAGCATCTCGCAAACGCCAACTCTTTCCTAGGCAGGCTACGCTTTGTATCACCGCTTTCCAGAATACGCACACAGCTGAAAACCTCTTACGGCAACTGAGGAAGATCATCGCGGAATGGCTTACCCCAATTGGACTCTCCTGTGGATTTGTGGCATCGGACAACGCCAGCAATATTGTGTGTGCAT
Source organism: Pseudophryne corroboree (assembly GCF_028390025.1). Taxonomy (NCBI): domain Eukaryota; kingdom Metazoa; phylum Chordata; class Amphibia; order Anura; family Myobatrachidae; genus Pseudophryne; species Pseudophryne corroboree. The sequence continues at coordinate 290,218,929 of NC_086444.1, read as the reverse complement.
TAAATATGGGCAAATTCCAGCACGTCCCATGTTTTGCACATACCTTGAATTTGGTGGTGCAGAATTTTTTAAAAAACGACAGGGGCGTGCAAGAGATGCTGTCGGTGGCCAGAAAAATTGCGGGACACTTTCGGCGTACAGGCACCACGTACAGAAGACTGGAGCACCACCAAAAACTACTGAACCTGCCCTGCCATCATCTGAAGCAAGAAGTGGTAACGAGGTGGAATTCAACCCTCTATATGCTTCAGAGGTTGGAGGAGCAGCAAAAGGCCATTCAAGCCTATACAATTGAGCACGATATAGGAGATGGAATGCACCTGTCTCAAGTGCAGTGGAGAATGATTTCAACGTTGTGCAAGGTTCTGATGCCCTTTGAACTTGCCACACGTGAAGTCAGTTCAGACACTGCCAGCCTGAGTCAGGTCATTCCCCTCATCAGGCTTTTGCAGAAGAAGCTGGAGGCATTGAAGAAGGAGCTAACACGGAGCGATTCCGCTAGGCATGTGGGACTTGTGGATGCAGCCCTTAATTCGCTTAACAAGGATTCACGGGTGGTCAATCTGTTGAAATCAGAGCACTACATTTTGGCCACCGTGCTCGATCCTAGATTTAAAGCCTACCTTGGATCTCTCTTTCCGGCAGACACAGGTCTGCTGGGGTTGAAAGACCTGCTGGTGACAAAATTGTCAAGTCAAGCGGAACGCGACCTGTCAACATCTCCTCCTTCACATTCTCCCGCAACTGGGGGTGCGAGGAAAAGGCTCAGAATTCCGAGCCCACCCGCTGGCGGTGATGCAGGGCAGTCTGGAGCGACTGCTGATGCTGACATCTGGTCCGGACTGAAGGACCTGACAACGATTACGGACATGTCGTCTACTGTCACTGCATATGATTCTCTCAACATTGATAGAATGGTGGAGGATTATATGAGTGACCGCATCCAAGTAGGCACGTCACACAGTCCGTACTTATACTGGCAGGAAAAAGAGGCAATTTGGAGGCCCTTGCACAAACTGGCTTTATTCTACCTAAGTTGCCCTCCCACAAGTGTGTACTCCGAAAGAGTGTTTAGTGCCGCCGCTCACCTTGTCAGCAATCGGCGTACGAGGTTACATCCAGAAAATGTGGAGAAGATGATGTTCATTAAAATGAATTATAATCAATTCCTCCGCGGAGACATTGACCAGCAGCAATTGCCTCCACAAAGTACACAGGGAGCTGAGATGGTGGATTCCAGTGGGGACGAATTGATAATCTGTGAGGAGGGGGATGTACACGGTGATATATCGGAGGGTGAAGATGAGGTGGACATCTTGCCTCTGTAGAGCCAGTTTGTGCAAGGAGAGATTAATTGCTTCTTTTTTGGGGGGGGTCCAAACCAACCCGTCATATCAGTCACAGTCGTGTGGCAGACCCTGTCACTGAAATGATGGGTTGGTTAAAGTGTGCATGTCCTGTTTTGTTTATACAACATAAGGGTGGGTGGGAGGGCCCAAGGATAATTCCATCTTGCACCTCTTTTTTCTTTTCTTTTTCTTTGCATCATGTGCTGATTGGGGAGGGTTTTTTGGAAGGGACATCCTGCGTGACACTGCAGTGCCACTCCTAGATGGGCCCGGTGTTTGTGTCGGCCACTAGGGTCGCTAATCTTACTCACACAGTCAGCTACCTCATTGCGCCTCTTTTTTTCTTTGCGTCATGTGCTGTTTGGGGAGGGTTTTTTGGAAGGGACATCCTGCGTGACACTGCAGTGCCACTCCTAGATGGGCCCGGTGTTTGTGTCGGCCACTAGGGTCGCTAATCTTACTCACACAGTCAGCTACCTCATTGCGCCTCTTTTTTTCTTTGCGTCATGTGCTGTTTGGGGAGGGTTTTTTGGAAGGGACATCCTGCGTGACACTGCAGTGCCACTCCTAGATGTGCCCGGTGTTTGTGTCGGCCACTAGGGTCGCTAATCTTACTCACACAGCTACCTCATTGCGCCTCTTTTTTTCTTTGCGTCATGTGCTGTTTGGGGAGGGTTTTTTGGAAGGGCCATCCTGCGTGACACTGCAGTGCCACTCCTAGATGGGCCCGGTGTTTGTGTCGGCCACTAGGGTCGCTTATCTTACTCACACAGCGACCTCGGTGCAAATTTTAGGACTAAAAATAATATTGTGAGGTGTGATGTGTTCAGAATAGGCTGAAAATGAGTGTAAATTATGTTTTTTGAGGTTAATAATACTTTGGGATCAAAATTACCCCCAAATTCTATGATTTAAGCTGTTTTTTAGGGTTTTTTGAAAAAAACACCCGAATCCAAAACACACCCGAATCCGACAAAAAAAATTCGGTGAGGTTTTGCCAAAACGCGGTCGAACCCAAAACACGGCCGCGGAACCGAACCCAAAACCAAAACACAAAACCCGAAAAATTTCCGGCGCTCATCTCTACAATATATACCATATAAATATAAATATCAATAAAAATAGGGAATTCCTTAAAAAGTCTTTCTGTATTAATACACCCCAAATAGAGTGGCAGCAAAAAAGTTTTCAAGTGACTTATATTTATCTATGTGCAAAAAAGTAATGTTCATAGGTGGTAAAACTTTTGCACCTTCGGTGCTTTTTACAGCTGAATAAATTCTTATATGCGTACCAGATATAGGCAAATTTTCCTTGGAAATCTGGTACGCATATAAGAATCTATTATAGAGAATTTATATATATATATATATATATATATTTCTCTCTCTCTCTCTCTCTCTCTCTCTCTCTCTCTATATATATATATATATATATATATATATACACACACACACAGTGGGGCAAAAAAGTATTTGGACAGCCACCGATTGTGCAAGTTGACCCACTTAAAAAGATGAGAGAGGTCTGTAATTTCCATCATATGTACACTTCAACTGTGAGAGACAGAATCTGTAAAAAAAAAACAAAAACAGGAAATCACATTGTATGATTTTTAAACAATTTATTTGTATATTCTTGCGGAAAATAAATATTTGGACAATCAAAAAGTTGATCTCAATACTTTGTAATATAACCTCGGTTGGCAATTACAGAGGTCAAACATTTCCTGTAGTTCTTGACCAGGTTTGCACACACTGTAGCAGGTATTTTGGCCCACTCTTCCATGCAGATCTTCTCTAGGACTGTCATGTTTTGAGGCTGTCGCCGGGCAACACAGACTTTCAACTCCCTCCACAGATTTTCTATTGGGTTGAGGTCTGGAGACTGGCTAGGCCACTCCAGGACCTTGAAATGCTTCTTACAGAGCCACTCCTTAGTTGCCCGGGAGGTGTGTTTGGAGTTATTGTCATGCTGGAAGACCCAGCCATGTTCCATCTTCAATGCTCTTACTGAGGGAAGAAGGTGTTTGCCCAAAATCTCACGATATATGGTCCCATTCATCTTCTTTTTAATACGGATCAGTCGTCCTGTCCCCTTTGCAGAAATGCAGCCCCAAAGCATGATGCTTCCACCCCCATGCTTCACAGTGGGTATAGTGTTCTTGGAATGCCATTCATCATTTTTCTTCCTCCAAACACGGCGAGTGGAGTTTATACCAAAAACTTCGATTTTGCTCTCATCTGACCACATTACATTCTCCCAATTCTCCTCTGGATCATGCAGATGGTCACTGGCAAACTTTAGACGGGCCTGGACATTTGCTGGCTTAAGCAGGGGGACCTTTCAGGCCCTGCAGGATTTCAATCCATGACGACGTAGTGTGTTACTAATGGTAACCTTTGTGACTGTGGTCCCAACTCTCTTGAGGTCATTGAACAGGTCACCTTGTGTAGTTCTGGGCTGATTTCTCACCGTTATCAAGATCATTGATACCCCACGAGGTGAGATCTTGCATGGAGCCCCAGGTCGAGGGAGATTGTCAGTGATCTTGTATTTCTTCCATTTTTTTATAATTGCACCAACAGTTGATCTCTTCTCACCAAGCTACTTGCCTATTGTCGAGTAGCTCATCCCAGCCTTGTGCAGCCCTACAATTTTGTCCCTGGTGTCCTTAGACAGCTCTCTGGTCTTGGCCGTGGTGGAGAGGTAGCAGTCTGACTGTTTGAGGGTGTGGACAGGTGTCCTTTATACAGATAACCAGTTCAAACAGGTGCCATTAATACAGGTAAGGAGTGGAGGATAGAAGAGCTTCCTAAAGAAGAAGTAACAGGTCTGTCAGAGCCAGAAATCTTGCTGCTTGGTAGGTATCCAAATATTTATTTTCCACAAGAATATACAAATAAATTGTTTAAAAATCATACATAGTAACATCGTAACTTAGTATCTGAGGTTGAAAAAAGACAATTGTCCATCAAGTTCAACCTATTTGTGGTCTCCTATGCATAATGATTTGTCTAAAATTATGACTGATGCTGATTTCAGCCGTTGCATTTTATCCCTTTTTATAGTAACTATAGTGCGTGACTATGCACCATAACCCTGGATATCCTTATCCATGAGGAATTTATCTAACCCATTCTTAATTGTGTTGACAGAGTCTGCCATTACAACTCCCTCAGGCAGGGAATTCCAAACACGTATTGTCCTACCGTGAAAAAGCCTTTACGACGTATTGTGTGGAATCTCCTCTCTTCTAACCTGAGCGGGTGTCCACGAGTCTTATGTGTTTATCTGGCCAAAAACAGGTCCCGCGCTAGCTCTGTGTATTGTCCCCTTATATATTTGTAGATGTTGATCATATCCCCTCTTAGTCTCCTCTTTGCCAATGTAAACATTCCTAGTCTTTCAAGCCTTTCATTGTATTCCATCCTCTCCATGCCCTTAATTAGTTTGGTTGCCCTCCTCTGAACCTTTTCTAGCTCCAGGATATCCTTTTTGTAGTACGGTGCCCAGAATTGTACACAGTATTCAAGATGTGGCCTCACTAGTGATTTATATAATGGGAGTATAATACTATCATCCCTTGCATCAATTCCCCGTTTAATGCATGCTAGTATCTTATTAGCCTTCTTTGCTGCCATCCTACTTTGGGAACTGCTGCTTAGTTTGCTATCTATGAGAATTTCTAAGTCTTTTTCCAGTACAGAATCCCCTAATTTTACCCCATTCATTATGTAGGTGTTATTTTTGTTCTTGCTACCACAGTGCATTACCTTACACTTGTCTGTGTTGAAGCGCATTCTCCATTTGGCTGCCCATGCTTCTAATTTAACTAAGTGGTTCTGAAGAGACTCAGCATCCTCCTCTGTATTTATAGCCTTACACAATTTGGTATCATCTGCAGAAATTGACACCATGCTCTCTAGACCTTCTGTTAGGTCGTTAATGAAAATGTTGAACAATAGCGGTCCTAATACCGAGCCTTGTGGCACACCACTTAACACTTCAGTCCAATTTGAAAGAGATCCATTAACCACACGCGCTGCTCTCTATTAACTAACCAATTCATGACCCAAGTGCATATAGAGCTTCTTAGCCCTATTTCTTGTAGCTTGTAGATAAGTCGCATGTGTGGTACTGTGTCGAAAGCTTTGGCAAAATCTAAAAAGATTACAGCAACCTCTTTACCCTGATCAAGGTTTGCACTTACTGTTTCATAAAAACCAAGTAAGTTGGTTTGACAGGATCTGTCCTTCACGAATCCATGTTGATTCCTTTTAATGATTTTATTGGCTTCAAGGAACTTCTGAATACTATCCCTTAGAATACCTTCCAGTACTTTCCCCACTATAGATGTAAGACTAACTGGTCTATAGTTTCCCGGTTCAGCTTTACTTCCCTTTTTGAATATAGGCACTACTTCCGCTATACGCCAGTCTTTGGGAACCATACCTGATATAACTGAATCCTTAAAGATCAAAAATAGCAGTCTTGCAAGTTCAGAGTGAAGCTCCATTAGAACCCTTGGGTGAATTCCATCGGGCCCCGGTGACTTATTAATCTTTAAATGTTTTAATCGGTCACAGACTACCTCCTCACTTAAATAAGTACCTATCAGTGGGATATTCTCATTATTGAGGTTGTGTGTTAGTCCCATAATTGGGTCCTCTCTAGTAAATACTGTTGAAAAAAATTCATTAAGTATGTCCGCTATGTCATTATCATTTTTGACTAAGACTCCCGACTTGTCTTTTACAGAGCCTATACTGTCCTTCTTTAATATCTTGCTATTAATGTACTGTATTTAAATAATTTTTTGGGATTCGCTTTGCTTTCCTTTGCTACTAGTTTTTCTGTTTCTACTTTAGCCGCTCTTATTTCTTTTTTGCATAATTTGTTACAGTCCTTATAGTGCTGAAATGATTCCGCATTCCCATCAGATTCGTATTTTTTTAAATGCTTGTCTTTTCTTGCCCATAAGTTCCTTTATTTTTTTATTAAGCCACATCGGTTTATTATTTTGAATCCTTTTTTTGCTGCTCGTAGGAATACATTTTAGAGTATTTTTAGCTAGTAGTGATTTTAATACATCCCATTTCTCTGTAGTATTTTTTCCTAGAAACAAACCTTCCCAATCAATATCCCTTAGAGTTTCCCTCATCATTTCAAAGTTGGCTTTACTAAAGTTTAGAGTCCTAGTTGAGCCAGTATAGGACTCTTTATGAAAACTTATATTGATTGTGACCTTATTGTGGTCGCTGTTTCCTATGGGCTCCCCCACTTCAATATCTGATACCAATTCCCCATTGTTTGTTAATACCAGGTCTAAGATTGCATTGTACCTAGTGGGTTCCTCAATTTGTTGAACTAAGTAGTTATTATTAAGTGTGTTTAAAAACTTATTACCCCTAACAGTATCACATGATTCGTTTTTCCAGTTTATCTCTTGATAGTTAAAATCTCCCATCACCACTATGTCACCTACTCCTGCTGCTCTTTCAATTTGCCTCAGTAACAATTCCTCGTCAGATACATTAATACCAGGCGGCCTGTAGCATACCCCCAATACTAACTTTTTTATTCCCTTTTCACCACATGCAATTTCTACCCATAGCATCTCGACCGTATCTACAGTCCCCTCCTGCAAATCCTCCCGTATATCAGGTTTTAAAAATGGTTTTACATAAAGACACCCCCCCCTCCCTTTTTATTTAGTCTGTCTCTCCTAAACAGCATATAGCCTTCTAGATTGACTGTCCAGTCATGAGATTCGTCCCACCAAGTCTCAGTAATGCCTATAATATCATACTATTTGCTTGCTGCAAGTATTTCTAGTTCGCCCATTTTACCAGTAAGGCTTCTAGCATTCACATACATACAACTAAGATGAGTATTTCCCTTTGCGTTAGGGACATCTTTCACCTTATGTAACAATGATGACCTGTAATCGTTATCGGTTAGTGCTTTGGTAAAATCTCTTTTAGTACCCATGTTGATACCTCTACCGGCTGCTCTAATCCTCCCCCCAACTTCTCCCCCATTTCGTTTACTACCGCCATCCCCACTATTCTCACTGCACGCCCCATAGTTTCTAGCTAAACCCTCCCCCAGGCTCCTAGTTTAAAATCTCCTCCAACCTTCTAACCATCCTTCCCCCCAGCACCGCTGCCCCCCCTCATTCAAGTGCAATCCATCACGACAAAAAAGATGGCGCCTGACTAAGTCCGCCCAGTGTTCCAGGAACACGAACCCCTCTTTTCTGCACCAGTTTCTAAGCCACACATTTACCTCCCTAATCTCCCTCTGCCTCCCTAGACTAGCGTGTGGCACGGGTAATATTTCAGAGAATATTACCTTAGATGTCCTTGCCTTAAGTTTCTTGCCTAAATCCCTGTAGTCTTTCTTAAGGACATCCCACCTTCCACTGACTTTGTCATTGGTGCTAACATGCACCAAGACCGCCGGGTCTTTCCCAGCCCCTCCCAACAATCTATCTACCCCGTCCGTGATGTGCCGCACCCGAGCACCCGGGAGACAACAGACTGTACGGCGATCATGGTCCCGGTAGCAGATTGCCCTATCTGCCTTCCTGATGATAGAGTCCCAAACCACCACCATCTGACTAGGTACCTCACTATCTTTTGTCCCAACTCTGCCAGAGGGGCTGCTCCTCTGGATGCTAGAGGAAATAGTCCCCTCCGGCACTGTCATTTCCTCACTATCATCCTCCGAATCCTCGTCCAGTCATGCAAATTTATTCGGGTTTGATAGTCCGGAGATGTCGAGCCTCCCCCTCTTCTTTTTCCTTCTAACTGTGACCCAGCTGGCTCCCTGATTTTCCTCTTCTACCAGTGACCCTTCCTGCAGCTCCTCCACCGTTCTATCTAGTTCTTGCTCGAGATTGTGAATCTCCCTCAGTCACGTAATGGTTTGCTCTAGATCCATTACCTGGGCTTCCAGGGCAACCGTTCGCACACATCTCGTGCAGATGTAATCACACTGGGACGGTTGCTCCAGGTGTGCATACATCTTGCACGACATGCACTGAATGAGGTCCCCAATCACAGCCCTACCCATAGTGTTTGTAAGGTCTAACTCCCTGTTACTCTCAACAAAAAAGAAGCAAATATATAAAAATAATAATAATAAATAAATAAAGAAGAACAAAGAACAATCTGGAGAAACACTCACTTATACAATAATTAAGTTTGGCTTATACTCACGAGTAGGGCCCTCTTCCCTCATGTGCTTATCCTTTTCTTACTTTAATAATCCTCAACTGCCCAAATCACGCAGTTTTTTGGCCACCTGGAACTTATCTCTGTCATTTACTGGTGTAGTTATGCTTAGTTACCCTGTACTTGTCCTAAATTGTCTTCAACTGTAAGTCACTGTTTTCCTGTTTTGATTATGTGCATATGTACTCTGTAATTGGGCGCTGCGGAACCCTTGTGGCGCCATATAAATAAAGGATAATAATAATAATAATAATAATACTTATCTATCTTTGTCCGGTCCTTGATCCTTCGCTTTTATGCAGCCGTAGTCCCCAGTTCCTCCAGTGGCAGCAGCTGTACTGGCAACAGTCTCCGTCCCCTTCTGTCCTCTCCTCTGATGACTGCAGCAGCCGACTTCCTCAGTCCCCTTTTGCAGCTTGTGCAGCAGTGTCCCTGAAGATTTCTAGTACACACACAAAAACACAGAAACAAAACAGAACAGGCACCCTACACACCAAAAACTCTGCGCCTCACACACTCAGAAAACTCACCCCCTTGCTCACACACTAGTTGCAACCCCTCACCCACACACAGTAATCTCAGCCCCTTAGTCACACACTACTCTCTGTCCCTCTTTCACACACAATTCTCAGCCCCTCAGTCACACATTACACTCTGTCCCTCACTCACACAGTGACTGATGTCCTTTTTATTTTTATTTTTTTTGTTTACTTATAGCACTGAGATCGGCAGCAGCAGCACTTGCTGTGATCCGGTCTCTCTCTATCCCCCGGTCCGGCGCCCCCTCTGGCTCGATCAGGCAGCACTTGATCGGGCACCCCTCCGGCCCGATCCGGCAGCTTCTCACCCACTTCTCACCCACTCACTCACACACGTGCACACGCGATCGCACGCGTGTCTGACCCCCGCACCCTTACTTCCGGTTCCAGTCACAGCGTCACAGCGTCACAACGTCTCCTCCTCCACAGCGTCTCCTCCTCCCACAATGTGACTTCCTGGGTTTTTTTTCAGATTCAGTATCTCACAGTTGAAGTGTACCTATGATGGAAATTACAGACCTCATCTTTTTAAGTGGGTCAACTTGCACAATCGGTTGCTGTCCAAACATTTTTTTTGCCCCACTATATATATATATATATATATATATATATATATAACTCAGGGATGAGCTGTGAGGTAAATGGCTCAAGAGGCACTGGCTAGTACCAGAGCGAAAGTTACACACAATATAGGTTCATGTGGTCATTAGACACACGTGCAGCAGTATACTGTATATTGCTAGAAATTTGGTGAGTTTTGATCAGAGATGTGTGTATAAGGTAGGCAGAGAAGGCACTGCCTCTCCTGCCATAGACTTTTTGCTCCAGAGTTTTGATTATAAAAATGATTAAAATAATACAAAGAAGATATTTCCAATATATTCTTTGTATTTTTCATATACTTTATACAGTCAAAACTCTGGTGCAAACATTAGTATGACAGGAAAGGCTCTGCCTCACCCCACCTCACATCACTATATATATATATATATATATATATATATATGTAAGTAAAGAGAGAATACTGCGCCACTTGTGATAACAACAAGATAAATATAAATATAAAAGTACTGACACTGCCTAAAACATATAGGGTGTCTGCTAGCCCCCAAATAAGCAGGGATGGTAGTTCCCTGTATAGTAGAATTTAGCAGCAAAAAGGGGGGATGGGGGATAAAGCGACCAGTGGTGTCTGAAATAAATAAATCTGACAGTATATAAATATAAAAGAACTTTACAATTTTATTCACATAAAATTCTAAAAATAATGTACAAATATCTCTTTAAAAAAATGGGATACAAACAACATACACAATTATATAAATAGACAAGTTAAGTGCAGCCTGTAATAATTATAAGAGGATTTGGCTTATCTGAGTATAAGGTCACTATCAGGTTGTTTAACGCGTCTCGTCACACAGACTTCATCATGACTTCATCACAGACTTAATCATCCCGCGGTCGTGGGGCGGGAGGGAGCGTGCCAACGGCGTTACAACGCTGTTGGCGGGGCTCGGTCCGGATAGCGGAGGTGTGTCCAGATCGTTGCGTGGGTGGGCCGCAGCGGTTGCGTGATGTCTGAGCCGCTGTGACCCAGGACGTGGCGAGTAGCAGCCTGCCTGCACGCAGGAGCTGAGCTGGCAGGAAGCTACTCAGCAGGTGCAAAAGCATTGCCGCTGTGCGATGCTTTTGCACCCTTGCAGGGGAGTAGGACCAGACATGCGGGGTGGACTAGCCATGTGCTTGGCGTCCCCCCCCGCATGTCTGAGAAACTGATTGTAAAGGTGCTAAATTTAGCACATCTACGATCAGATCTGAATTAGCCCCCATGTCCGCGTTGTAGTACCATTTTTACCCATTGCTGTACCTCAATTCAAATCCTGACTACATCAGGAATGTTTAAGAAACATAAGGTGGTGAAAGGAAGGCTATATGGCCAGTTTGGCAGAAAGCGGAGTAATGTGATAAGGGGATGATCGTGGTGGTTGTGGAGGATAAAAAATGCTAGAACTTGAGAGTAAGGCATGCAAGTGCATAATATAGACCGCTTATTTGGTATTTATCTGATATATTTCAAGGTGGCTTGCTTCTATAGAAAAGTAAAAGAATATGTAAGTGCGCAGTCAGCAGCAGCTGGTATGGGGATGGTCAGATCCCAGAATATAATAGAATAAAAAACACAAGTACCAGCGCTGGCTGTAAGAATTATATAAGGACGGTTTGCTGAATAAAATGTCAATTTATTAAATCATTTAAAAAGACAGGTGTGAAATCCTGTTATTGATCTAAAAAACACTTAAAATATAAAGTATAATAGTGCCCACTGGGTATAGTCACTTATACATCCACTTTCCTTTGGGACATATACAGATTTACACGGCTAGGACAGTCTCCAAAGTGGCAATCACCTGTCTGGTGCTTAATTAAAAATGTTGCAAACCGTCACAAAATATGATTATAATTATATTTTGTGACGGTTTGCAACATTTTTAATTAAGCACCAGACAGGTGTTTTTGATCAACTAATGAAGCAGGGTATAAATAGAGACCCAATATACAGTGTATTTATGCTCCTGAGGAAGCTGGATCACCTTGTTGCCAGCGAAACGCGTTGAGCCCTATACCCCACCTGGGCACCACTCCACGACACATTGGGACTCTGACATTCTCGGCATTCATTTGGACTTTGCTCCTATCACTGGGATTCATTCCCCAAGGATAAAGAACCGGATCCACACAAACAGCTAGTAATGGACCCTTCCTAAAGCTGATGCCATTAAACATCTCATCTGTGGAAACCGGTAATTATCTGCTGCTACAGTGATTGCCACTTTGGAGACTGTCCTAGCCGTGTAAATCTGTATATGTCCCAAAGGAAAGTGGATGTATAAGTGACTATACCCAGTGGGCACTATTATACTTTATATTTTAAGTGTTTTTTAGATCAATAACAGGATTTCACACCTGTCTTTTTAAATGATTTAATAAATTGACATTTTATTCAGCAAACCGTCCTTATATAATTCTTACAGCCAGCGCTGGTACTTGGCTTGCTTCTATGCTCTTTTTGTGGATTGTGAGTCACTTCTAAAGCTGGTACACACTGCAGTGACCAGCAATCTGGACGATTTAATGGATATTTTTCCTTGAACCTGATTGCCAGGACACACTACACAATTTAATGAATGACGAAACGACACATTGTTCCATCATGCATCAGCATACTGTACACCAAATCATCTGGTTGGCCGAAGGGTTGCCACTAAAAATTGTGGGGCTCGGGACAGACAAAATAGGCAGGCACCCCCATGCCCCCCCCCAAAAAAATAATAATATATATATATATATATATATATATATATATATAAATTTTAATAATCAAAATTCCTATACACATGCGGAGCAATACCATATTCTGCCCCTGACAACATATTATGTCCCCACATAAATGCCCTTGTCAGTATAATATGCCCACACAGTAATTATGCCAGTACCTGCTTGTTGTTCTACTTGTTGTCAGGGGTTATGTCAAATGTCAGGTGTCCAGTTCATTGTCAGTGGATCCCCCCCCAACCGTCGCTGCCACTGCAGACTGTTCGCACGTGCTTCAGGTTCAAACTATCAAAAACTTCCCTCCCAAAATGGCTGCCGCGCCTCAGAGGACACAATTAAAGATAATAGGGCCTCCTCTATTATCTTTAATAGCTGTCTCCTCTAAGGTGGCAGCCATTTTGAGAGGGACATTTTCAATAGAGCAAAGCGGGTGGATTGCAGTGGAGTGGGTGGACAAGGAAGGACAGCGGCATGAGTGGCACGCCTTTTCCCTCTCTGTTAGAGAGGCTGGCCCGGGACAGCTGTGCCCCCAATACCCCTCTGATAGCGGGCCTAGTTGGTCGTGTAGCATGGCCTACCAGACAACATCACAGGTGACCGTGGGAGCGCATAAATCACTAATACTAACTAGGCGATGTAGACGATTTGTTGTTATAAAACCGCAAATTGTCACAATATCACTCTATTGTGTACCCATACCCAGCTTTAGTAATCTGGATGTGTAACGGTTAGACCAAACCTAAGGCATTAAGATTGGCAAGAGGTAATGTGATAGTTAGATGGCTGGGTGTATGGACTTGAAACTCCCAGCACACAATGCTGTTGCTGAGTATTACTGTATTCCTGAGGAACCCTAAGGAATATTATCAGAAGCTAATAGATATACTTACTGTACATAAAGTAATAAGCAAGAGAATTGGGAGTATTTTATTTTAAAAAACTTTATTTGTGCTTTTGTGTATCTTTGCTTTTCTGATATAATTGATATAGGTCTTCAGGACCAATGGGAGCAAGAAATCACTGTGGTTTCCAGCTACTATGCTACAGTAATTTGTGCCATTTTTTAACCATAAAGGCATCTACACTGAGTTGATCAACCTGGGGCTATGTTTCTCTATACAGTACCAGGGGTATACGCCGCTTGTGGTTCTTTAATAGAAAACAGTCCATACCGTGTTCCCCAGGAGCTGGTTGAAGATTTGGGATGAGGCACACTGCAAAAAGATTTTATTGACATACGGGTGTATTCAATAACTGTCGGAAGCTGCCGTCTTGTCAGAAAGACGTCAGCTTCTGACAGAAATAGGTCGGAAGGGGTTCCGACCTATTCAATAGGAGCTGATTTTTTCCGAAAAGTCGGAAATTCCCGACTTGTTGGAAAACACGTGAATCGGCGGAATAGCAGCCGATCCACGTGCTTCCGTCGGAAATGAGGCCAAATCCGACAGGTTTTGGCCCTCTTTCCGGCAAACTCAATCCAACTTGAAAACAAGTCGGATTGAGGTGAGGAGACAAGCGGTGCTGCGGGCGGCTGGGGGAGCTGAGATCGACTTTCGGCAGGGGGATCTGGCTGCGGGGGGACATGTCTCTGGCCTCGGGGGGAGGCACTGCAGGGAGAAAGGTGCCTGGCCGTCCCCCAGCCAGCACCTCTCTCCCTGCAGCGCCTCCCGCCGCAACCATGCCCCCCCCCCCCCCGCAGCCAACTCTCCCCGCCGGCCATCTATCTCAGCTCCCCCAGCCGCCTGCAGGCACCTCTCTCCCTGCAGCGCCTCCCAAGACATGTGCCCCCTCCGCCATCCCGCTCACGGCCGCCACTTTCTCCACCACGGGCCGCTGCTGTCAGCGCATTCGCAGCCGCTGATAGCAGCGGCAGGACAGGACCCTGTATACGTCCAAATCCGATAGTCCGATTTGGCCGTCCATTGAATAGGGGTTGTCAGAGCCATTCCGACAACTGTGTGTCGGAATGGATCCGACTCTTATTGAATATACCCCTTAGTAATACAGTGGGCTTTACCTACATTTGAGCCACTGAAACTGGAACACCTTTAAATATATACATTCACCTTTTCTCAACTCATTAGGATACTTTATTTTGGTATTTGTGCATTTTGGATGGAACTCAATGCCGGTCTCTTCATCTTTTCTCATCAAAACAAGCAAGCATTTTGCAATTAGCTGCTTCTTGCCAGGCAAACGTAAAGTGTGCACTTCTTTGTAAATACTGTATGGGGTATATATTTACTAAAGTGCAGGTTTTCAGAAGTGGAGATGTTGCCCATAGCAACCAATCAGATTCTACTTTAAGATTTATCTAGCACCTTCTAGAAGATAATAGCTAGAATCTGATTGTTTACCATGAGCAACATCTTCACTTCTGAAAACCCACACTTTAGTATATATATGTACCCAAAATTGGATTTCTAATAAAAATACTGCCTGCAAAAATAGCAAATTTACACGCATTTGCCGAAATGTACATATCTCAAATTATGTACGGTACCACATCTGCAGCATAAATCAAAGACATTCTTAACGATTTGATTTGCTTATGAAATAGGCATAAATGAAACTTTTAACAATTATCTAATACCTCAGAAACAACTATCTCGTGAATACACGAACAAATAACATTTGCTATAATACACAAAATAATAATTTATGCCTCAGCAGCAAAGAAAGCATTTATGGGTGCATTCTCAATCAGCCAATCACAATGGTTTATTAGTGCTGGCAACTGTCAGTCTCCTCCATGAAGCCATTTGGCTTTGTACAAGTTTACTACCAGCAACATTTGTATGGGCCAGCTGCCCAATCAGCAACAACAGCTAATGATAGATAGCCAACTTCTGTACAATGAACAAAACCAAGGCCCATCCAGCAGGACATCAAAAAATGCAGTAAAATATTCACTGGGCTGCTATTCTGTTCTGACAAACTACTGCACTTATAAAGCTGACAAAATAACAAACATGGAGGGCAGGAAATACAGGAAGCAAAGAGGATGAATAATGACTCCACAGACTATAAAGTCACAGGACACACCCTACTTCCAGCTATATCATCATTAAGCTATCAGCCACACATCATCAACACACAAAATGGGGATCACAATGCCAAGATTTGCCATTTAGCTCATAGGGCATGATTCAGAATCACAGGCAGATTTGGCTGTGTCATTTGCCGCATACAGTATATGCTATTGCTGTGGCCGATTTCCTTAATACAGAGACACCCACTTGCAGCATCTTGTGGCAGCGCATTTCCATCTTGGTGATCTTTCGCTATAATCTTTTATTAAGCAGAGCCACTATATGTGTAATAAATAAATCTTACATATCAGAGGCAACAGTGCCGAACCCCGACAAAAAGTTTGTGCTATTTTTATAAATAAAATTAGTCTTAGGAGTCAGTTGTCTTTGTTACATATTTTTCTGCTTTAAAATAGATTTATTTTGCTATTTCAAATGTATTTTGTTGTTTACATTTTTGGGAAATCCATCAGATTGTCAGATCTTAAACTTAGGGACAGGGTCGGATTAAGCTTTGGGGGGCCCGGGCACTTAAGACAGGGGGGCCCAGCTGAAGGGGGATGTATATTAGATTGTGCTTTCCTAACAACATGACACATTCAAAGAGGGACAAAATGCTGTCTACCTGGACTTCCCTCTTAATATGATTTGCGTCACTTATGTTGAACTATTTAATTGATAAGAAAGGTATTTCAACAGAGGTGATTGCAATCATAAATTAAGAGGAAAGTCCAGGTAGAGATCATTTTGTCCCTCCTGGAATGTGTCATGTTGGGAGGTATGGATTGTGTATATACCAATGGTAGTTTAATAATGCCTGGGTACTGTTTATAGCTCTACCTAACTGAGAGACAATTATTTTATAATGTTTTCTTGTAGTGTAACAAAAACAACTAAAACAACCTCAAAATACACATAGAAAAATAAAATCTATAATTTATCTTGCAAAAAATGCAGTAGCAGCAGCCTCTGTAATACTTACACAGTGGGACAGGACTCAGGAAGACTGTGTCTATCTCTCTAGAAGCAAATGCTCTTATTAGATAACAGGCTACACAGGACCTAGACATCCAGGCAGGGAGGAGGTAAAGCTGGGATTCCTGGGTCACTTGCAGCTCTTTCCCCATCTTATCTATCCTCTGGTTGGAAAGCTCCATTGGTAGCTCATGAAACCTGATACTCCTGTGTCTCTGTCTGCACTGCATACTATCCTGCTCACAATCTGGTTGCCTGGTTCTGATGCTGCACAAGAGGGAGAATTAGTGATGTTAGTGTGCTTCAGCTGATGGGGGCCCTGACAGAGGGTTGGCCCAGGGTACAGTATGCCCTGCGTCCCCACTTTAATCTGGCTATGCTTAGGGGTCTACTTACTGTATATACTGCGGTTATACTTAATGTTTTACTGCTGCAATTTAACAACTTCCATGCAATTTGTTCTGAAACCAGGGGGTCTATGCAAAGCTGTGTGATGGCCTTTGCCGATTGCATAGGGCCCTGGTAAAAAATTGCCATGGCATTAAAGCCTATAATTGTTAACTGTGAATTTGCAGGCCTTAGAGGCTGAAAGTGGGCATTAAAATATATCCAATCAATCAAACTGTACATGAGCAAATCGATAAGGCTGCACATACCTAGTACACATGTACACTTCTCACCATGCTGTACTGTACATGCGCGGGAAGCAAAGTTTCCGCTTGTGTAGTATATCCGATGAGGGCTCTCTGCATGCTGTCTGGGAATGTAAGTATGCACAACGCCATCCTGAGATGGTATTATGCTTTCTTCTTTAACAGTGAAAAGCTATTTTTCAGTTTAATAAATTACCCCTATTCACAGTAACCATAGCAGCCTGTTAAAGGGACCACATGAGAAATATGTGACTTCTCCATGGTTTTCCTTTTGTCAAATAGGGAGAAGCAATGAAAAACACTTTTTAGGGCTAAAAAAGCCACAACAAATTGGGGTTTGTTGCTTAATAAATAGACCCCTTTAAAACCACTTAACTGGCATGGTCAGATTTCATGCAACTGTGCCGTCCCACCCTGTCCCCCCGTTTTGACGAGGAGATCCGTTCTGCAGATGTGCATAATATAATGTTTAAATATTTGAAAAAATACTATTTCAACTTTATTAAATAAAATACATTTTAAAAAACAATGTTGTTAACGCTTTTGAAGGGAAAAATCGTCAGTTAAGTGGTTTAAAGTTTCATCTATGTGTTTTTGTGCTTTTGAGAAAGTATCCAGCCACTTTAGAGTTACACAATGCAGCATTAGCTGACTTCTAACACACCCATAATGAACACAGCATTCATTGCTCCCATGTCAGTAGTAAAAGAGAGGAAAAAAGATGATGCAGTATTCTGTCCAGCCTGAAATGTAGTTATGGAGAAATGACATTTATTAACACAATTTCCAGTTATCTTCATGGTCGTGGGATTACTGTGAAATTTGTGCAAGTCTCCTACAAGACCTGTCAGTTATATGAGTTATGAGCCGTCTTTGTGTAGATGATGTGTTATTCAAGTACATGAGGACGTCCATAGCAAAATGTAATATCCACTTCTAGTGTTCAGTCAGATATCATCAGTTCTCTACTGCTTCATAGTTGGTAGATATGGTGACTTTCTGCTGATAACTCAACTACCTCGACCTGAGCAGATAAAATTGCTGAGTAGATTATCAGATCTGTAACATGCAGGCTAATCATCTTCACGGAGCAATTGTTCATCAAACTTGCTGTCATCACAAGTTACATTTCTTTTCCCCGAGTGCGGCAGAGTAGCAACTGTCTATTTGAAAGATTATTCTTTCACTTTTGGACCATGTCAGCATAATTTGACACAAGGAAATATCTGGAAGAAAGACACTCTTGTCTTGATTTATTATTATTTAACATTATCTGGAAACTGCAACAATCAGGAGAACAACAGACAGTACTGTATTAGATTCACAACACTTGGTGCCTGGTGCTGAGTTACAGTATATATGTGACCAATTGCATTGCATGGGATCAGCAAATTTGTACTGTACACACCCACAAAACATCTACACACACCAGGTACTGTTTGTAGGCAGATTTGAACTTGCTATTTACTGGAGTTGAAGGATCAGGGATGACAGGGGTTAAAGGGATGACAGGGGCTGTAAAGTATGCCAAGTATAGTAAGGGTGTGTTTGCTTAAATGCAGCCAGATGCAGACAAGCACTTCTAAACACTAGCATCCATATATAATAACATGTTTTTTTTTTCTGTTAAAATAAATAAATAAATAAACTGAATGAAAAATGTAATGAAACAATACAATACTATTAATATCCAATACAACATGTATGTCAAGCAGGAAAAAGCAGGTAATACTGTATACTTTTGCGCATAATGATCTACCTGGTATTAGTGAGGGATATGCAATACAGAGTATTCTTCTTGTGACATACAATACAGAGAGCAACATCTGTAGCATCTTTTGCCATAGTTGCATCTGCGATTTTATGCTGATGCTAGTATCAGCCCTTCCCCGGGTGTACATCTGAATGTGCAAGGATTGGGACGCCCACTTTGAGCATCTTTAGAAGAAACCATGGGTTGTACTGTACCTTCAAAACTTGCGCCAACCCCATTCTAGATGCAGTGTCTCCGTCAGAGTGTGGAATATGATGTAAGCATTTAAATATGTGAATTTGCAAACAGTTCAGCGACATGCTCATGACACTCCCATAATGTCCCCATAAGAAAATGCGTCTCTGTGCATCTGACTAGCCATCTCCCAGCCACCACTCAGGAACGCCAACTATACTGGCATTACAGTTCAAACACCATGCGTCTTAAACGTGACTGTGACTCTGTGAGTACACACAGTGTAACACAGGTTGCATGTGAGTTTTTAGGGACTTTTGTGCACATTCAGTAGTAAAAATTTGCTTAACTCTGTGAATACTGGCATTGGGCCTAATGCAAGGTTGATTGCAAACCAACATTTTCCTAATGGGCAAAACCATGTTGCACTGCAGGTGGGGCAGATATAACATGTACAGAAAGAGTTAGATTTGGGTGGGGTGTGTTCAAACTAAAATCTAACTCAATCTGCACATGTTATATTTGTCCCACCTGCACTGCACATGGTTTTGCCCATTAGAGGAAAATGTTGCTTTGCAATCAACCTTGAATTAGGCCCTGTGTGCAACTCAGAATCAGGTTCTTAGTGACCAATGTAAAATACAAAGAGTCTACAAATGACATACAATAGAGAGATAATTGGAGTGAACGTTATACAATACAGATAGCACACTAGTATACAATACAGACAGCATCCTAGTGACAACCAAACAATACAGAAAGCATCCTAGTGACTAACTCATAGCAGAGATCAAATTATGTTTGATGATCTTTACTCTGATTATAGCCCTTACTGGTCAAAAGAAGTGTTCTCATATAAATATTCCTAGAAAATGACCAGTTAAATGTAGAAATACTTAATTTTTTAATGTACATTTTATGTATAGTCCATTGAAAATTCAACAAGTCTAGGATAGTTTGATTTAAATTTTAATTTCTGCATAATTATACTTTTTTCATATTACAAATGCAATGGGAGTTACCTCATTATTTGGCCGTTCTGCAAAATTAACATGATACCTTTGACACCAAGGAACTTTATTTTTCTTTGATGAATAAAAATGATTATGCATCGTACCTGTCTTTCCTTATTCTCTTTTAATTTGCTGGATGATTATATATTCTAGTTATGCAGTTAGCCTTACTATTAAGCCTTGAGATATGGCAAAGTCATTAGCACATAGTTACATTTTGAAAAGTAACTTAGGCAAATTAACATATCTGAATTATGAAGGTATTGCAGTGTGAATAAATAATATATGGCTTGGATACGATTTTAGATTCATTGCCCGTAGATTGAATGCATACTGTACATAGTTACTTTGCATATAGTACTACATATCAGCTTAGTTCAGAGGTTCCCAAACTCGGTCCTCAAGGCACCGCAACATCCTGGTTTTAAATGTATCCATGCTTGGCCACAGGTGACTTAATTAGCACCTTAGTCAATTTGATTTAACCATCTGTGCTGAGCCATGGATATACCTAAAACCCGGACTGTTGGGGTGCCTTGAGGACCGTGTTTGGGAACCTCTGGCTTAGTTGTTGTTGTTGTGTGTATTAGATGAGGCAAAATTATATAGTTTCCTGCTGGATCAGTGAATTTGAATAATTCAAATAATCATAGTTTGTATAAATGCTGTCTATCTCACGGAAAGCAATTCATTCACATACGTTGTTCTACTTAGGCCTGTTACAAAATGTAGCTGCTAGAATTGTAAGACCCTCCTTTTTAGGATTGCTTAGCTAATCATTTGTCACCAGTGATATACTGATGACATAGTGGATGCAATAGAGCAGGGCTGGCCAACCTGTGGCTCTCCAGCTGTTGTAAAACTACAAGTCCCATCATGCCTTGCCACAGTTTTGCTATTAAAACTGTGGCAGGGCATGCTGGGATGTGTAGTTTCACAACATCTGGAGAGCCACAAGTTGTCCAGGCCTGCAATAGAGCCCTGGTCCAGGTTAGAAGAAGTAAGCCACGGCCGGAAAACAAGATTAAAAAATCGATCTCTTAAGCAGCTAATGACTATACTATACCCATTCTGACCATGATATGAAATAATTAAGGCATCACAGAAATAACAAAAGACAACATTGGCATTTAAAATGTTAGTTATTTTATTGACAAAGTATTAAAGGGAGGAAAGGTAATATGGTGGAATACTCAGGGGCAGATTTAGGAGTCACCCCGAGCCCCACCCCCGCTGTTAAAATTTGCTTTAAAACATTCTGTACTGACAGTAATACAATAAACATCCAAGTTCTTTTCCTAACAAATGGCAGCCCTAGGCATGTGCCTCGTGTGCTAACAACAAACAAACTAAACACGACTTGGACACCGAAAACATTCACTGGTGAACAACTCTCCTTTAACTTTAAATGATGGACCCATCCGGTTAGATGGTATCACCTTACCCAGTAGGGCAGACAATAAAAACACTTTATGGGGAGCGCACCCCCTCAACAATAACACTTTAGTAACAGCAAACTGCCATACCTTACCACCAGCAATGCCCAACCAAAGAAACATTCAGTCACACAGTCACCAAAACTAGGGAGGAAAGGAGGGCAGTTTGAATTTTCTGGATCAAAGAGACCTAACTGAAACCCCCTGCTTATATAGACAGCCAAAACCCACCCCACAACATACAGGATGGTATTGCTTGGGATGTGGGCAATCAGAATACTGACAGCGGCATCCCAACATTCAGGATCCCAACACTTAGTTGGTAAGTATGCTATCCCTCTCCCCCTACCACCAACCCTCCATTCCAGCTACCTGACCCTAACCCTTCCCCCCACACACACAGCTTAACCCTAACCCTCCCTGGTTTTGGCTAACCCTACCCCCCCCCCCCCCCACCACCACCACCCACCACAGCTTAAACCCAACTCTTCCTCCCCTGCAGCCTAACCGTAAACCCGGATACGGTCATTAGATAGACAGCACTTAGGTCGGCTGTCATTAGGTCGACCACTATTGGTCGACATGCATTAGGTTGACATGGTCAATAAGTCAACATGGTCAATAGGACGACATGTACTAGGTCGACATGGAAAAAGGTCGGCATGATTTTCCATACTTTACGATCCACGTGGACTACAATTGGAAATGGTAACCTGAATGCGAGGGGACATGGTGCACTAATGGGGGTTCCCTGTCACTTTACCAAGAAAATGCCACCAAAACCAGTAAAAAAAAATGCATGTCGACCTTTTTCCATGTCGACCTAGTAAATGTCGACCTATTGACCATGTTGACATATTGACCATGTCGACCAATAGTGGTCGACCTAATGACTGTCGACCTAAGTGTGGTCGACCTAATGACCCATACCCACGTAAACCTTCCTCCCCTCCATCCTATCCCTAACCCTCCCAGTGGTGCCGAACCCTAACCCTCTCTCCCCAGTGCCTTAACCTAACCTCCCACACTCCCCACGGCTTAACTTCGTGGAGTACCCACAGACCTTCATTGAGGATCCCGGCACTGGCATTGCGATGCATGTTGGAATCCCGGGATCCCGAATGCTGGGATACTGACCGGATCCCCAACACTTTTGGCTGCCACAAATAAACTACACACACACTATAACGACAATCTTAAAGGGATCTGGACAATCCAAAATGGGGGTCATTCGTCAAGGACTCAGGGCTTAAATGCCCTCTGGTTTACAAAAACAGAATTCTGCTACTCGTCAGCTAGACCTCAGGAGACAAGTTGGAGAATGTCAAATACAAAGAGGTTGCAGTAGTCAAGGTGGAAGGATTGGACCTTCTAATATTATTAAAATAAAATCCCCAAAATTCTTCCTTATTATAAAAATTCTTTCTTATTATAACACAACTAAACCACTGAGTAGAATTAACTGACACAATCATGATCCCAGGTTCCTTTATACACTATCAATTCTGCAAAAATTTGGAATTTACAAGAGACTGTGAGTTATAGCAGAACACATGCAAAACTTTAACAATGTGAGGCTCGAGGGGACACTCCTTGTATCAGAAATTCAGGCTTTAAATACACCAGGAAAAAAGATGAAAGAGTTGACCAAATCTTAGGATGATCCTTTGTATTACTGGAAGCTCTGCCTTCTGGATGTATACTGCCGTACCCTCTGTATACTGCCCTCTGTATTCTGCCATACTGCTCTGACTGTAACTGCCATACCCTCTGTATACTGCCCTCTGTATTCTGCCATACTGCTCGGACTGTATACTGCCACGACTTTACACATTTGTAATTTACATTTTCGCACAGCGTACGATCAGATCTGAACTGCGCATGCATATGCACCACATTGCACAGGCGCGACAGACCATAGTAACGGGGATCGCCGGTCAGTGACGGGATGGTACAATAAATCCAATAGCAGGGGCGTTCGCAAGGTGATTGACAGGAAGAGGCCATTTTTAGGTTCGCAAATGACCATTTCCAGGGATTGTCCGGACAAACTCAGGCCTGTCACAATGTTTGAAGGGAAGATGTTTGATGTCAGCTCCTGCCCCGATCAGCAAGAAGGAATCACAGCGGCTGAGTAAGTCCTGGGCTGTGCAGAGACTGCACAAAATCAGTTTGTGAAGATCTGCTACACATCCAAACACACACTTGCACAGCGAATTCACCTTCCCCCTGTAGACGGCGACTATCTGATCGTAGGGCAACAAAAAACACTGCCCAGAGATCAGGTCTGAATTACCCCCTTAATAAGATGTTAAATTGTTTGTAGTATGGTGCAGATTTAGCAATGAGTGATATTTTTGTTATCACTCGTTACGAATGTTAGATTGTGCTCCTAACTGATATGTGTTTGAAAAATGAGAGGAGCTGATTGGTTGGAGTACAATTTAACATGTTAATTCTGTCTCTATATTTTAATAGTGAGAAGTGACAATGCCTAGTTTACAAGACTAACCCTAGTTAAAACCAGTGAATACACCCTGTGCAGGTAAACAGCCTATAGTTATTATACATTTTATATGCTTCATGTGACATTTTGCAATAGTCAGTATCTTCTCCAGAATATAATACAAAATATATAATGAAAGTATATTTTCTTATACTGATGAGACATATAGGATATATCAATTGATACAGTTGGCACTTTTCCAGACCGCATCCCACATCTTACAGAAATACTTGTTTGGAGTAGACATCTTGGAACATGGTTTTCCGTATTCTGTAACGTTCATCTTCCCTGTTCAATAACTTTGTGAGTGCCAAAGCCACAGGTCTGAGTTGACACAAAGAGTTGCTTGAAAAATCTCTGCACCAGTAGGAAGAGTAAGCTTAACAAGTATTTATCTGCCAGGGAAGAGTAAGGAGGATTTGTGCAACAGTGCTTCTGAGTCATACTGACAAAATAAACAGTAGTTTTAAATGTCAAAAACAAGTGTCAGAATTACTGAAGTGTTTATGTACTTTCCAAAATATGGCTCATAGGATACATCATTAAATGATTTCTCACTGGATTAGTTACAGCATCAATTAGACTTTAGTATATTTCATTATTTTATCCAGTACTAGTCATTATCAACATATCTGAACTGTGATCTGCAACAATAGTCAATTGCATTTTACAGTTTTTTTGTTTGGGGTGGGGAGGGAAATTATTATGCATATTCCCTAACTATAATTTTAGGCGTAATTTACATTTTCAGGATCATTTATGTAAATTATACTTTGTATAATAATGCTTCTGAACAAAATCTTGGGAGATATCGCAATGAGTTTAAAGAGATAGAGGTCACATGTTTTTTATATATATATATATATATATATACATATATATATCTGTTACCTTTTTTATTTGGAGTTTGTAGTTTTTATATTAGTCAAAAATTACCATCGTACAGATTTTATAAAATGCTGAGCGAATGTAAAGAGAGAAAGTTAATATGTATATTTTTTTTTGCACTGCAACCTGATTTATAAAGTACGTACAAAATAATAATAATAATAATAATAATAATAATAACTAACTAACTGATGTGCCCAGTTTCAACTGAGCAAAGGTTTGCTGGATGGAACATTTTACCCATTTCACCCTCTTAGGAATCAAATTTCGAACAAATCCCTTCTTAATGGGTGGCTGCAAATAACTCACAGTCTCCAGAGCACCCAGCAGGTCACATGTTCCAGGTCACCCAGTAAGTGCACAGGGCGAGTTCATCAACTGTCACATTTTCCAGAGTACAATGGTGATGCACTGTAAATAGCAGGTAGACATTTTCCCACATAACTCTGAAACAAAGCAACCAATTACCAAAGAAGCGTGCTTTCAAAGCATTTAAATCTAATGGAAAGGAGGAATAATTCAAGTATTACAAGGAATGCAATTCAAAACGCAAATAAGCAATAAGAGCAGCTAAAATGGAAAATAAAAAGCAAATCGCTATAGAGTAGAACCAATCCTAAAAAGTTTTTTTTTAAACACATAAACAGTAAAAGGTTAAAAAAGGAGAACATAGGTCCAATAAAAGATGAATTTGGAGTATTGATAAATGATGATGAAATAAAAGTGGAAATACTGAACACATTTTTTTCATCAGTGTTCACCAGAGAAGAACTGATGGTGGGAGTAGTGCATAACGATTGTGACAGTAATGATTCGTGGTTAGACACTTGTTTAAGTGAAGAAGTAGTCTGGGAGAGACTAAGCAAAATTAAGATTAATAAATCACCTGATCCTAATGGATTTATGGAGTTTAGGTCACAACTAGCAAGAGCCCTATACTTGATTTTCAATAGGTAAATTAGATCAGGCATGGTACCAAAGGATTGGCGTATAGCTGAGGTAGTGCCATTATTTAAAAAGGGATCCAAAAATCATCTGGGTAACTACAGACCGGTTAGTTTAACGTCTATAGTGGGGAAAATATAGGAAGGAATTCTAAGCGATAGCATACAGGAGTATCTACAGACCGCTATGATTATTAGCAAGAACCAGCATGTGAGGGACAGATCATGTCAAACTAACTTATTTAGCTTCTATGAGGAAGTGAGCAATAATCTTGACCAGGGCAAAGCAGTGGATGTGGTCTACCTAGATTTGGCAAAAGCCTTCGATACAGTGCCTCACAGGAGACTGTTCATCAAATTAAAGGAGCTTGGCCTAGGAAAAACTGTTTGTACATGGATAAGTAACTGGCTGGATAACAGGGTACAGCAGGTAGTGGTCAACAGGAAGTCCTCAAGCTGGACCCCAGTAGTCAGCGGAATACCACAAGGGTCCGTACTCGGGCCACTACTGTTGAACATATTTATCAATGACCTAGAAATAGGCCTGGAAAGCAGTGTCAATCGTTGCAGATGATATTAAACTGTGTAAGGTAATTAATAAGGAAATAGATATGGAGTCTCTGCAGAATGATTTATCTAAACTTGAAATCTGGGCATCTAAATGGAGAATGAGGTTCAATATAGAAAAATGCAAGGTTATGCATTTCGGGACTAAAAACAAACTTGCATCCTACATATGAAATGGAGAAAGTCTAGGGGTACCAATATTGGAATAAGATTTGGGGGTACTCATTGATAATAGGCTTGATAACCGTACACAATGTCAAAGCGCTGTAAAGAAGGCAAGTAAGATGCTAGCGTGCATAAAATGGGGAATTGAGACAAGGGACTCGGATGTAATCCTGCCGCTGTACAAATCATTGGTACGTCCGCACCTGGAATATTGTGTTCAGTTTTGGGCACCACTGTATAAAAAAGATATAGTGAACTCGAAAGGGTTCAAAGGCGAGCTACTAAATTGATTAAAGGGCTAGAGGGACTGGATTACAAGGAAAGACTTACTAGGTTGAATATGTATACACTGGAAAAGAGGCGTCTATGAGGAGACATTATTAATATCTTCAAATATGTAAAAGGGCATTACAAAGAGTTATCACAGGAATTATTTATTAAACGAACACTGTTTAGGACACGTGGGCATTCGCTGCGGCTGGAGGAGAGAAAATTCTGTACGCAACGAAGGAAAGGGTTCTTCACTGTTAGGACAATAAGGATTTGGAATTCCCTGCCAGGGAAGGTGGTAATGGTGGACTCTGTAAATGCATTTAAAAAAGGATTGGATATATTTCTGATTGAAAATGATATCCAAGGTTATAACATTTAAAATATTGACGTTGTTAATCCGGCTGTAACATGATTTATAGTTGTTAACTAGTCATAAAACATTACTTCAGCGGGTATATTATAATCAACTCAATTTGATACAGGTTGAACACGATGGGCATTTTGCCTCTATTCAACCTCAATTACTATGTTACACTGGGGCAGATGTATTAACCTGGAGAAGGCATAAGGAAGTGATAAACCAGTGATAAATGCAAGGTGATACACGCACCAGCCAATCAGTTCCAATATGTAAATTAACACTTAGGAGGTGATTTGCTGGTGCGTGTATCACCTTGCATTTAATACTGGTTTATCACTTCCTTATGCCATCTCCAGGTTAATACATGTGCCCCTATGTTACTATTACAATGCCAATTTCTTTCTACAAATCTACAGGCGATGACTTTTAATTTGGTATATGTGCACTGTTCAGACAGCGGCATCATAGAGATATGTCACTCGGAAAATTGTCATTATGCTATTAATATATAGCTAATAATAATTAAGGAGAACAAGACTAATGTGTGGGAGGATTGTACCATGTAGAATGTAAGTTTGGCTAAGTGCAGGTGTATTTCTTCTAGATTTTGATTTAAATATTGGCCAATATTACTATAGCTGCTGCCCATCTAACCTATGTAAGGCATTTTGGGTGTCTTCATGCTTGACAGTTTGGTGAATTTGGTTTTATCTTAATTTCATTGCTATTTGAAGCATGGTGTCAGTATAGGACTTGCAGTAATTGAGGCCCATGACATGGTCAGGGCCATAGAGAGCTTGTCCGGAACACGATAATGCAGGGGACATGGCATAATCACGAAGGCGTGACCATACCTTTAAAAAGCAGTTCATCTGGGGGTGGGTGCAATCAGTGTGATCGCTAACCCCTCCTGCCAGCAGAGGTGACTGCTGAATTCAGCGGCAGAAGCCTCTCTGGACAGGTAAGAATATGCAGGGAGCCCCCGCCGGTTCTTTCCTACAAGCCTGTGCCCGGTTAATTTGTACACCTTTCCCCACCTTGTCGGTGCCTCTAGACATGGTCTGCAACCTTGAATGGCTCTTTGACATCTGAATATAAGATGATGATGCCAGGGTATGGTGGTTAAGTATGTTTGGCATGGCATAGCTCTGTGTCCTACTGCCATAATTTGGGCGTGTACATTTCATGTGGAAAATATTGTAGTCTGGCAATTTGGAACCAAGTTGCTTGCTTCACTACCCTTTAGTTAATGTGGAAAAAAAGCATCGCCAGTATATCTGTGCTGCAGTCAGTGCTTTGTGATCATTGTAATTATTCCTAAAATGATTTATTATGAATGACTATCACTTTTTTTAATTGCAGATGGCAGTGCAATATTTCGTGGATGTTTCCGTCGGCCAGAAAATATATCCCTGGCTCTCCCCATTAGCAGCATTATGTTGAATATGTCTGTTGACAAATGTGTGGATCGCTGCACAGAAAAGGTTAGTTTACACTTTTTACATCCAAAGGGTGCATTATTATAGTCTACATTATACAATTTTTGTCATCTACTAGAGAGTTTGCATTTCCTATAGGTTGTAAGCTTTTTTTACCTAATCTTGTTTTATTATTGTGTTAATTCCTAATTGTAAAGTCCTGTGGAATATGCTGATATTATGAGTTGAGTACGGGTTCCCGATGCTTAGAGTGCCGGTGGTCAGAAGACTGACACCTGCATCCCAATGGCCAGGATCCCAACACTTTTAGGTTAAGTACTCTAACCCTTCCTCTTCCTGCCCCCTAACCCTCCCTTCCCACAGCCTAATCCTATCCCTCCCTTCCCGCAGCCTAACCCTCCCCCCCACAGCCTGACCCTAACCCCCCCCCCTCCCCGAAGCCTAATGCTAATCCCCCTCCTGCAACCTAACCCTAACCTACCCCTGATACTTACATTCGGGATGTCACCTGCCGGGACTCCAGCATCAGTATTCTGGCAGCATACCTCCCAACATCTGCAGCAGGAAAAGCGGGACCCCCTTGCTACCAAAAAGGGGGCATGGCCAATGGAAAATGGAGCCTGGTTTCATTGGAGTACTACGATCGCGAGCCATGTCCCTGTTTTCGTCACTGAAGAGGCATGCCCAAAGCTCACCACCACCACCACGGGACACTGCGGCCCGCAGGTGAGGCAGTGGGGCAGTACCAAAAAAGAGACTGTCTCATGAAAATTGGGACAGTTTGGATGTATGTGACAGCTGTCGGGTTTCTGGTGCTGGTCTTCCGACTGCTGGAATCCCAACTACATCCTCATTTTATATATCTATTATTTATTACCAGTATATATATATATATATATATATATATATATATGTATATATATAAATAGTGCATTCATATTACACAGCTCCTTAGAGAAATCTTAGCCATTCTAATCAGTCCCTGCCCAGTGGGCTTACAAGCTATAGTTCATACCACAAGTATACACACACACACACACACACACACACACACACACACACTAGGGTTAACCTACCAGTATACTTTTGGGATGTGAGGAAATCTGCATACCCGGAGGAAACCAAAATAAGCACAGGAAAAAAACTTACAAACCCCACAAACCCCACACAGGGGCATGCCCGTAATTAAAAACCTTCATGCTAAATATTACACCATTTGTGCTGACCAAAAAGTAATGTTAATATTTATAATGAAATAACACTCAAACAGCAATTAGATTTTTATTAGTCTACTACAAGTTAGAGACTGAAAGGAGGCATGTTTGCGAGGAATCTTTCTGTGTCTTCTTAGATGTAATGTAGGAGTTTATTACAACTGCAGATGACACTGATTTGCACCCTTTTACAACTGTTTCCATGTAGAGCTGTAGCTTTACAGCAATAGCACACTCTGTAGTGATTAATAATCTCAGTTTCATATAATTATTTGCAATAATAAAGCAATGGTCTTTTCACCTAGCCGGTAGTTTGCTAATCCTTTGCTTCTAATTCAAACCGAAAATATATATTCTAAAATTAATTTAAAAAAATCATTATAAATGTAACTTTTTATATATTTTAGTTTTTGTAGAATGTTTTTTCAAAACATCATTTTAAATTACACACTTTATCAGTTTGTACAAAATACAGTCCTTTGGCCTTAAACCACTTGCTTAGCAACTTTTAGCATCCTACAGTATCCCTCACGGCAGCCGTGCGGGATACCGGCTGAACTCTGACATTTTTAAAGGAGCAATCATGTACAAGGCATGGTTCAGCCTTGTACATGGTTGCCCCTATAAAAAATGTCAGAGTTCATCCAGCATCCCACACAGCCATCGAACTCGGACTTCATTACATCCCGGTCATTGTATGTATGTGTGTGTATATATATATAAAGAATAGCAGAAACCTAGGCGCTTTAGTACAAAAGTGTAGTGATGGGGTAATATTAAATAACACTCTTTACCCCCTTTAAGGGTAGCAGCTCATAATACAAAATATTGTGTATGGTGTACACATAGACAAAAAATAGTAGTAGAGAAAATAAGCGCTTCTGAGTGTGATAATAAATTATACAGAAAATGGCCAGGTGGGTGAAATTATAACCAAGAACACTTATCTGGTTGTAACAGAACTTCCAACGAGTGTTCCTCAATTTTGGATTAGCATGTAGAGAGAAAAACACAATAGAACATAGTGTATATCGTTCTCACAATCAAATAAGATAATTTGCATATGAAGGGCAGTAAATTAGGGAACATGCTTATTCCCAATTAAACCTCATTAGTAGCCTGGACATTAAAAATAGTAACAATTTAATATACAAAGACATACAATGGCTAGACAACACACGTACAAGATCAAAAAGTTTAAAGAAGCTTATCTGTCCATCTAAAAAGGGACACCGCAGCAGACAGTCCCAATGGATATAAAATAGCCAAAAGACATGCGTACAGGAAGTTAAGCATTTGAACTTTTAACTTCCTGTACGCATGTCTTTTGGCTATTTTATATCCATTGGGACTGTCTGCTGCGGTGTCCCTTTTTAGATGGACAGATAAGCTTCTTTAAACTTTTTGATCTTGTACGTGTGTTGTCTAGCCATTGTATGTCTTTGTGTATTAAATTGTTACTATTTTTAATGTCCGGGCTACTAATGAGGTTTAATTGGGAATAAGCGTGTTCCCTAATTTACTGCCCTTCATATGCAAATGATCTTAATTGATTGTGAGAACGATATACACTATGTTCTATTGTGTTTTTCTCTCTACATGCTAATCCAAAATTGAGGAACACTCGTTGGAAGTTCTGTTACAACCAGATAAGTGTTCTTGGTTATAATTTCACCCACCTGGCCATTTTCTGTATAATTTATTATCACACTCAGAAGCGCTTATTTTCTCTACTAATATATATATATATATATATATATATATATATATATATATATATATGAGTTGGTGAATGGAATGATGCAAGGAGCTGAAGCCACAAGAAGGGTATGGTTTTAGTAGCAGCATCATACACTATAGCAATTAACATCTCTATAAAACAAATTAATGACTAAATCTCACTAAAACATTTGTACCAATTGTTGGTATAATAGCAATTACTGAACAGTATCATTCCCTTCAAATGTGAAAAAGTGAAAACAGGATTTCTCATAAAAACGCATTGTTAATTTAGTTAAACTGAACAGCCAAGGAATACTGATCACTCTTGAGTGTCTACTTTAACTATTGTGTTTCCCTAATGAGCAAAATACCTGGCTCTTATCGTGAACTCATTTAGTTTTGCCTGTAATAAGAGTTCTTGCATTCTGAAGACACAAAGTGGTGATATTCATAGCCGTTGATATTATCACTTCATCCCATTAATTTGCAGGAGAAGACTGTTCACTTGGAGTTTATTGACTGTTGATATACTGGGTATAGATGATAATGGAGATGCATCAATATGGATTTCTCATCAGTTAAACTTGATGGAACGCTGCAGTCAAAGAACACACAGAAACTCAATGCAGCTCTTCACCAATCTTCATTTGTCCACTATAGCTGCCAGGCATATTTCAATAATGTGCAAAATGATACTGAGAAATATTATCAGTCTGGAATGGAATTAATGGTTAAATTGACCTAAGAGTAGTGTAACTAGAATTGTGTCTTAATTAAATTACATGAAGCAGGCCTATGCTGGACGAATGGTAAAAATATATTGGAAGCAGGAATTTATCAAGTTAACTATACAATGAACAGTAGAATGTACTCTAGTTAACAAACATACAGTCTTGTGGCAACTGAAGAATCTTTTTAGCTTTATATTTTTAGACAGGCATGTAAAGGCTTTTTTAGAAGAAACAATATGGATGTAACAAATGGTAAATGTAATTTGGCACTGGAATGTGGTGTTGTTCTCAGTTTCACCCCAACATTCAACATAGCAGAATTATTTGATGTCATCATCACAGTACTCTTTAAGTAGACTATGGGGGAATTCAACTTCCCATGGTAATTTACCATGGGCTTATTGATCCCTTGGAGCTATCCAATTAGCCCCAAAGACAGCCTGATGCTGGCTTTTATTGGGGATTGTTTCTTCGGGGCTCACTGAGGTCCCAAAAACAATCCTACCCCAAAAAGCCGATATAAGTGTCCTGTTTTTGGCAATCGCGGCTGCGAAAACACATAGGTCAATGAACTTATCATAGATCCTATGTGTTTTCACCTGAAAACAGGTAATTTTTGCAGGTGGCAAGAATGTCCCCCCCCCCCAAAAAAAAAAAAAAAAAAAAAATTGCAGTAAAATACTGTTTTACTGCTTAAAAATGACCACAGGCAATTGAATTCCCAGCTATAAATTCAGAAAAATGTGAATTTACAAATAATGGGGCAGATTTACTAAGCCTGGTGAAGTGATAAAGTGGAATGTGATAACGCACCAGCCAGTCAGCTCCTGTCATTTTTCAAACCCAACCTGTAACAAGGCAGTTAGGAGCTGATTGCCTGGTACTTTATCACCTCCCACTTTATCACTTCACCAGGCTTAATAAATCTTCCCCAATGTGATAAATGGTGTCCATCAAAATAGTAAAGCCGTAGATGGCACTCAACCATTGATGGTATACACGTACCTCTGCAAAAGGGCCTGCTCCACTAACATTTCACTCATCTCTATTTTTCAAGAAATAGTCAATGTAAAACATGTCGGGCCAAATGTAATAGAGTGAGAGTTTCAGAAAGTGAGAGATTTGGTAAGGTTTTGCAGTTTTTTTTAAAAGTGGCAATCATTTACACAGCAAGATCAACCTGGTTTTGCTGTGTAAATGATTGCCACTTTAAAAAAACCTGAAAAACCTTACCAACACTCTTTACATTTGGCCCGTCATGTTGTATGTTCAAACATTTATTGAATGTGTAGATGGCACATAAATAGGTATACTGCTGACACGAAACTGTGCCTGGCAAATAGAAATCATTCTTGAGACCCAATGTGTATGTGTAGAAATCAGAACCAAGACGGGAAAGGAAGAGTAAAAAGTGTGAATATATACATAAAGTATATATTTATTTTATTTCCTTTATTTAGATTTTAGTGTTTTATCATGAACCCAGACATCTTTACTGAAATTCTGTGTAGATTTCCAAATTGAAAATATAAAAAAGGAATATGCATTTTTAGAGCCACTGTAAATCTAATATTTATGAGGATCATATAATCCTTTACCGTGTTCTTATCATCGTCTAAGTGTTAAATATTTCTGGCCATATTTACCTCAATGTCTAACTCATTTTGTTATATTTGCTTCCTACACTTTGTAGGAATGAAATTAAAATTAGATTACTTTTACTACATATGTTAATCTTAGGGAACAATTCTGAATTTCTGTTTTTTTTGTTTTTATTACCAGATTTGTTTAAGGCTATAATGAAAGATGTGTCATTTTCGAATGGCAGATATGGTAATGCAGAAAATAGTAATGGAAAAAGCAACTGCAATTTGCATTATTAAAGCAATCAAAATACTGATTTTGACTTTATATTTTTATTGTGACATGCACAGTAATATAGGTTATTTCGGGCATCTGCAGGATGTCCATAATTCTTCTTGAGAATGTGCCTTGTAAATAAAAATCTGCGAGCTAAGTCCCTTTGATTAGCTGTGCGCTGTCTCAGCTCATGGTGTTAAATTGTCTGTGCCCCATAACTGAGCACTTTCACACATAAATGAGGCTGCAGACGATTCCATCTATGTCTCCTAATCGTTCTGTAGAAGATAAAAGTTAAAAGTTCAGCATCAAAGAATATTCTTTGTATTGAAGTCTGCTTGCTTTTTTCTTTTCTGTCTTTTAATCGGCTAATTTGGAGAAATAGCATTTCTTTTTTACAATAACTCAATTTTGTTTTTCTGAAATCTTTTCGCCGTTAGTAAACAAAATTTGTTTCATTATTTTTTCTTCACAGTGAGGTAATTGCAACAACAAGGGCTTATAGTGAAATTCTTTTAGATGAAAGCTGCAGTGCAGCAGTGTACTGTAATCCAACCAGTGCACGTGAGACAATGAAAGTGGTTATCTGATTGTTATTACGTTTTACACATCTGTATGCTGTTTCTAGCAGGGCTGGACTTGCCATGTGGCACTTCTGGCAAATGTCAGAAGGGCAGTCTGACTGCTGATGGGTCAGTCTGACTGCACGGCACACATAGTCACCGGGCTGGCACTCTGCTTGGCCGCCCGGCATACAGAGACACAGTAGCGTACCACGAGGCCAGACCCCCGTCCTTTGCCCCCTGGCCACGCACACACCCAATACAATGCCTAGGCTCCTTTAGATCTCGGGTCCATCCATGGTTTCCAGTGTTATATCCTGAAAACCTGACATGTATTTCTGCATCCTGAAGATCAATTCTGGTGTCCTTGGTATATCATATTAAGCATTAAATCAATGTAGGCTATAGCATCCTAGATTTACTAAACTTCTAAAAAGGAAAAGGGGAGATGTTGCAACCAATAAGATTCTAGCAATCATTTATCTAGAACAGTCTAGAAAATTATAGGTAGGATCTGATTGGTTGCCATGCTCAACACCTACACTGTTTCTTTATAGTAGATTTAGTAAATCTACCCGTAAGTGCTTTATGCCTCTAATAATAAACACATGAAACACATGTACAATATGTGGGACTGATGATGTTGGTGAAACTGATGCTCTTTGTATTTGATGTGAACTAAGGATTTGATGTGTTTTGTATTTCTTTGCTATGTATCATATTTAATGTAATGTTTATCCTCACTGTGACTATAATAGTGTGCCCTAGTTTACTGCCTCTTCTTTATGGTATTGTATGATGTCATATTACCATCAAATGTAAAGCGCCTTGAGTCCTGAAGAAGAGCACTACTGAAATAAAATTATTATTATTATTATTATTATCAGGGAAAACATAGAAACCTCTCACGCTCCCTATCTGATACTGTGGGGGGGAATTCAAATCTTATCGCACCCTCCGCTCTCCCATCTAAAGTGACAGGAGATAGAGGGGTGATATTCAAATGCCTTCCTTTATCACGCTGATCGCGCCCACTACAGTTGGGTTTAGGTGTGCAAAGCACCTAAACCTGACCAAAGTAATAGGCGCAATCATGAAAAGACCTGTTTGGGCGCCCAAACGGGTCTCTCTACGCGCATTTCAGCTCACTACCCTGGGGGTAACGAGCTGAAATGAATTTGACGTGCGCGTCGGAAGCAACATTAGAATACTGCTGGCGGGCGCAATCGTGGATGGGAGGGGGAAGGGGAACATTTGAATTCGGACCTGTATGTCATGCCCTGTCTTGCTTAGAGCAAGTACAGATGGTAAAGCTCTAAATATAAAGTAAAATAAAAACTGTTTCAAATTTAGAACTAGTAACTTTAGCATGCAATTATGTGCTGCTCTGTTTCAACAGGAAACGTGAGTGATTGTCTCACATGAGTGGTAAGATGTGACATTCTGTGTTCCTCTTCTATTACACTAAGTTAGTGTTCTCACTAACTTCCCACAGGAATATCCATTGGCAGCGCTCGCAGGAACAGTCTGTCACTGTGCTTTCCCCACGACTTATTTCACACTTCACGAGCGGGAGGACGAGCAGCTGTGTGCTCAGAAATGTACTGGAGAGGAATTTGAGAGCTGTGGCACAATGGATTATTACATAGTTTATCAAACACAAGTACAAGGTAGGACTGCAGAATCACTCCATTAAATCTTTCCTAATTTAATGGGTCACTATAGTGCCTGGAGCAATAATGTAATGTACTTGAGAGTTGTAGTGACATTTGCCTGTGTAATATTGCGGTGACACCTGCAGCAAAATAAGCCTGTGTGGCCTGCAGTATTTTTATGGTATCAAAGCCATATTTTCTGAATTTGATTTTAACCATGAGGCAAGAATCAATCACATGAACATACAGCTGCAGAGGAAACTCAATATCCTATTTACAAGTCTCGTGCACAAGTCACAATTACACAGCACTGGAAATATGCTTCTTAATATAATCTTAATATCTCTTAGAAGACCTCAGTATCTCTCAAGAATGCTTTGTATATGTCAGTAGTTCTCAGTATCTCTCATGTACATTACTCTCAATAGTACTTAAACAGTCCTCAGTAATGCTTAAGCAATTTTCAGCAGCTCTGCAGGGACATCGCCCTTTTACAGCCCTTTTTCTCTCAGCCTCCACGGTGCTGACACACTGTCTCCTGCAATCAGCCTCGCTCTCTGCAGGCGTTTCTGCAGCGGTCACATAACACACCATCAGTGGGTACTCAGTGGTGTATCTTACCCTCCCTTCTACAATGATAATGTATAGCACAGTCTCTAGTCCATCTCAACAAACCTGCAGCACCTCAACTCTTACTACAATGTGCTCCTCTATGTCTCCTTGTCTCAGCTGTGCATTTCCAGCCAGTAACTCCTGGTTCTGTGGTTGACTTGTCTCTGTTTAGGCGAGTATTGGCTCCACCCGGTGGTAGCCTCCTAAATTACATGGTGCCACGGGTATCACAGGGGGTATTAACATAATGTATGTGTCTGGGGATTAATGTATGTGTATGCGAGGGGAGAATTAATTTAACATATGTTTGGGATGGGAGTAATGTACTATAGTATTACTATTAAAGTAATGTAGGCTTTTATAAGGCTAAGTGATTAATGTAATGGGGGAGTTCGTGGAGACTATAAACGTAATGGGGCTGATTCTGAGTTGATAGCAAAGCAACCAAAGCAAGTAACTTTGTACCTTGGCAATAGCATGCTGCACTGCAGGTGGGGCAGATGTACAGTAACATGTGCAGAGAGAAGTATGGAGATGTAAGGGGGTGTGTCCAAACTGAATTCTAAATTGCAATGTAAAAATAAAGCTGCCCAGTGTTTATCGGATACATGCAAAACAGTCAGTATTTACCCTGCATGAAAAGCAAAGACATGGATTTACATCCCTTGCAATGCAACATGGAATGCCAAGGTGCAAGCTATTCGCTTTTTTTGGAATGCTCCCATTTCAGAATGAGGCCCAATGTGTGGAGTGTATAATGTAGTGAGGCTATTAATGTGAAGTGGTAGTTGATGAGGCTATTATTGTAATGTGGATATATGTGGGAACTGTTAAAGTGATGAGGGTTGTTTTAATTAATGAAGTGGGACTTTGGGTCGTTAATGTATATGTATCAGCAAATTAGTCTCTTTTTACTAAATGTTGGGAATATTAACGTAATATGGGGTTAATGAGGGTTGTTAACATATTTTAGGGTTTAAAAATGCAGTGTGTGGTTAATTTTAGAGGCTAATAGTTTAATTATGGGGAAAAGGATGTCTACTTTTTACATGTAGATACAGGGGCATAGCTTAGGGTTGGCCATCGACCAACGATTGTTACAAACCACTGGGATTTAATGCCATTATTAGCCAACATTTCTCCACCATTGACGCTATAGAACCCCCAAAGATTTCACTACCCTGGTTGGTGCTTGGACACCAATGCCTCCATCCCCAGGTTCTGTTTGGCCCATGGGTCATTGAATGAAATAGCAGGGATGACGTTGGGTGGGTGAAACCATTGATAATCACTTGCAGTTTTACCATTAATAGTAGTGTAGGGATGGCCCCATAGCAAAATATTTCCTATTGAAAGAGATGTCCTTTGCGTTTTTAATTGCAAATGTACATACATGCAGTAAGATGCAGGATGTATCGCATCCAAAATGCAATGTGTGATTCATCCTGTCCTTGGAGACAATATTTATGGGACGGATGGGAAACCATGCCACTGTACTTACGCCTATTATTTCTATATAGTAAAACATTATAATATTTTGATTTATATTTTATACAGTTTATACCCAGAAAGTACTGTCTATCTATTGCTTAGATTATAAGTAAAACATACTGTTTAAACATGTTTCTTTACAAAATAATGTATGTCCTACAATTTGCATGTTAGTGCTCAGGCAAAAAATTCACATATATTAAACAAATATTTTTTAGCCTTATTATGTAATGCTTTATCATATTTCGCTTTGTGTAATCAACAGTTGCCATGGGAAATATCAATCCAACATAAAAATTCAATCAAAAGCAGGATATTTCTCTGCTGCCTTAGGTTAAATCCTAAGACTGTAATTAAATATCAAATTGAATGAGGCTCACATTTACATGGAACAAAAGATCTGATATTAGATAAAATGCAATTGCTCAGTGGGGATAATTTATGATGTATTGGCTCAGGGCAGAGGACACAGATGAAGGTATTGTGCACTAATTATCTTCTCTAGCCTCGAAGTGCGCTGTCTTGGAGTAATCCTTGACTCCTCCAACTCCTTCAAACCGCACATTCAGCACCTCTCACAAATCTTCCCTTTTCATCTCAAACACATTTCCAGGATCAGACCCTTTCTGACCCAGGATGCTACTAAGATCCTTATCCACTCACTGGTTATCTCCAGACTAGACTACTTAAATCTCCTCCTGACTGGCATCCCTGACACATACCTCTCCCCACTCCAATCTATCCTCAGTACTGCAGCATGGCTCATCTTCCTCACCAAGCGTACTACGTCCACCTCCCCTCTCCTACAAGCCCTTCACTGGCTCCCCTTCCCTTTCAGAATCCAATTCAAGCTTCTCACACTCGCCTATAAAGCCCTCACCTACTTCTCTCCCATTTACATCTCTGACCTTATCTTCCTTTACGCTCCTACCTGTCCTCTTTACTCTGCTAATGCATGGCGACTCTCTTGCCTACTGATTACTTCCTCCCACTCCTACCTTCATGATTTTTCACGTGCTGCTCCCTTTCTTTTGAAATCCCTACTATCTTCCCCTCAGACTCTTCACCATTCAACAAAACTTCAAATGGACTCTCAAGACCCACCAAACCTAGCTAAATCTCATCCTAACCCTCTATTCTATGCGGTCTGTCTACCCCATCTGTCTCACCCCTGTCTGTCTACCCTCCTCTTTAGAATGTAAGCTCTCACGAGTAGGGCCTTCTTCCCTCATGTGCTTATACTTTTCTTACTTTAATAATCTTCAACTGCACCAGATCCCTTGGTTTTCTGCAACCTGATACTTATTTCAGTGTCATCTGCTGATGTAGTTATGTTTATTTACCCTGTACTTGCCCTATATTGTCTACAATTGTAAGTCGTTGTTTTCCTGTTTTGATTATTTGTTTATGTAGTCTGTAATTGGGGCGCTGCGGAACCCTTGTGGCGCAATATAAATAAAGGATAATAATAATAATAACTTCCTACTTGTGTGTACACTCATATTGATGATAATTGTATCCGATGGAAAATAACAAATCTTTCTCTAGTGCACAGTAGATATGGAAATGCTGCCAAATACTATACTTACAGAAGGCTTCTCATGGAGCACTCATAAAGTAAATCAAAATAGCAAACACTGAATTATAATATAATGGCGCTTGACCATAACCATAAATCTTATAAACATACAGTAACATCAACAATAATAAAAATTAAATGCAATCACCCTTTAAAGTGGCTTTTGTCCTTTTGTCTTGTTTCAATGTATGTCCACATTTTGATATCTCTCATATGAATCTGTTCACAATGTTCCTGCTTCAGATATGGCCTGATGTACACTCTGATGTGCAAAGCAGGGGCAAACGCAGGATTTTTAGGGGGGTTTCCTATACTGTGTGTGTGTGTGTGTGTGTGTGTGTGTGTGTGTATATATATATATATATATATATATATAAAAAAATATATATGTACATATATATTGTGAGAGATAGAGAGAGAGCTATGCATGGATAGCAAGAGAAGGGCATGGGGAGTGAGAAGGGCATGGTCAGGCAGGGAGAGAGGCATGAGGGAGGGGGCATTGGGAGAGAGGGGGCATGGGGAGAGAGAGAGAGAAGCATGGGGGAGAGAGAAGCATAGGGGGGAGAGAGAGGCATGGGGAGAGAGTGAGAGGCATGGTGAGAGAGAGTGAGAGGCATGGGGGATAGAGAGGCATGGGGAGAGAGAGTGAGAGAGGCATGGGGGAGAGAGGCATGTGGAGAGAGATTGAGAGGCATGGGGGATAGAGAGGCATGGGGATAGAGAGGGCCATGGAGAGAGAGGTGGAGAAAGAGGCATGGGGGAGATAGAGAGATACAGTATCAGCAGCAGAATGAGTCTGGACAGAAGAGCTTGCACTCAGAAAGATGCATTGGAGAGCAGTTACTTGGAGGCCGGAGGTCTCTGGAGGAGGTTGCGTCATCTCTCTGGTCAGGCCCCATAGAATGTGTAGCAGCTGTAGCGGTCTCCCATCAATACTGTAAGACTTAAGCGGCTGTGCAGGGGTAGGCGGAAGGTGGGTTAGGCAAAGGTGAGGCAGCCAATGAAGGATGGTATGAGGGAAGGGAGAGCCCACTTGCCTGCCCAATGGTTCTTTTATATATATATATATATATATATATATATATATATGAGCTATGTGACTGGGTTATATATACACGCACAGTATATAAATATTTACAATATATATATATATATATATATGCTTATTATACTATCTATCTATCTATCTATCTATCTATCTATCTATCTATCTATCTATACACACACTCTATATATGTATATACAATATAAATATATACACTGTATATACACTGTACATGAACCCAGTGGCGTAACTACTGCCCCCGCAGTCCTTGCGGTGGCTTGGGGGCGAGGGGCTGCGGGGGCGCCACTGACTTTGCACAGATTGACATGCGGACGAGCGTCCGCATGTCAATCTGCGGTCTCCTTCCCTCCGCTGCTGTAAGGAGGGACACAGAGCGCACATCGCGCGCCTCTCCTGTGTCCCTCCCTGGCTCTCCCCCGGCCTGTCTAATAAAGGAAGTGTCGTTCGTGAGCTCTGATTGGCTCACGAACCGGCACTTCATTTATTAGACCGGCAGGAGAGCCAGGAGGGACACAGGAGAGGCGCGCTATGCGCTCCGTGTCCCTCCAACACAAAGGAGCGGGGGGTGAGGGAGCAGGCACTGTGGGGGAATATCTGGCACTGGGGGCATATACCTGGCACTGTGGGGGAAGATCTGGCACTGGGGGCATATACCTGGCACTGTGGGGAAGATCTGGCACTGGGGGCATATACCTGGCACTGTGGGGGAAGATCTGGCACTGGGGGCATATACCTGGCACTGTAGGGGAAGATCTGGCACTGGGGGCAGCAGGCACTGAGGGGGCATATGTGGCACTGTGGGGGGAATATTTGGCACTGGGGGGAGCAGGCACTGATGGGGCATATGTGGCACTGGGGGGGTATATGTGGCACTGGGGGCATGTACCTGGCACTGTGGGGGAATATCTGGCACTGGGGGCATATACCTGGCACTGTGGGGGAATATCTGGCACTGGGGGCATATGTGGCACTGGGAGCATGGCCCTAGAACAAGCACTACCCCCTAGCAACGAGCATGACACCCAGTGCATGAAACCCCTGGCAACAAGCATGACACCCAGTGCATGAAACCCCTGGCAACGAGCATGACACCCAGTGCATGAAACCCCTGGCAACGAGCATGACACCCTGAGCATGAAAACCCCTGGCACCGTGCATGGAACCAAGAGCATGAAACCCCTGGCAACGAGCAGGTAATTTAAAAGTAATTAGTAGCCTTACTGTAGAACTTAATGTGTAATGGGCATTACGGTGTTTGGCATAATGTATCACGGACATTGCGGTGTGTGTCATAATGTGTCAGGCATTACGGTGTGTTGTATACTATATCACGGGCATTGTGGTACGTGGTATAATGTCTCAGGATCATTGTGGTGTGTGTCATACTGTGTCACAGACATTGTATGTGCTATAATGTATCAGGGGCATTGCAGTGTGTAGCATAATGTATAACGGGCATTGCGATTCCTGTCATAATGTGTCACAGGCATTACGGTGTGTGGCATAATGTGTCGGGGGCATTACAGTGTGTGCATATTGTGTCATGTGCATTATTGTGTGTGGCATAATGGCTAAGGCCACTGCAGTATGTGGAATAATGTATACTGGGCATTACTATAAGGAGGAAAAATGACAAATAATGTAAGGGGCATGAATCAGGATTATTTTTCTTTCCTGTGGTGGCTAAAGTCTGGGCGTGCAGGTTGCAAAACTGGGGTATAAGGTAGTCTTTTCCTGCAATACCACGCCCCTTTACGCGAAGCCACGCCCATTTCAATGAAGCCACACCCCCTCTTTGGCGTATTTGTCCCTTTACTAGTGCCAATTATGGGGCGTATGGGGGGGGGGGGCGCCGAAGGATTTTTTGGCTTGGGGGAGAAAAATTTCTAGTTACGCCACTGCATGAACCCATTTATTAAAGATGCCCCCCTCTCTGAACTCCCCCCCCCTCCCCACACACAAACACACACACACACACACGCACACACACACACACACACACACACACACCACCACACACACATCGCTAAAGCACACAGTTGCAGTGGCAATCCGGATACCACAGAGGGGGGAGAAAGGGAGTTCTCACTCGGCTCTCCCACCACCGGCAGAATCCCCCCTGCGTGCCCGTCCACCTGCCTGCCCACTCGCTCACCAGCACCCCCAGCATATCCCTAGCATGAAAGACTGACACACACAGTCCTGACTTGCTGCCAGAGTCCGTGTCTCACCATGCCTGCTCTGTGGTAAAGCCATACTGGGAGCTGCCACGGTTGCCTAAGAGGAGCCTTGCGCTGCAGCTCCCCCAACATTTATTCAGCCCTTCCTCAAAATGCAAATATAAAGAGGCTGCGGCAGCGTTGCAGATACTGCCTGCAGCCTCAGTTCTTGATACCTGCGCTGAGGTATCGGCTGGCAGGGGGGGTTTCCAGGTACTTGGAAACCCCCCTGCGTGCGTGTACGCAAAGTACCGATGTACGGTACTTTGTGCATGCGCTGGAGCCATTCTGTATGTGTGTGAACGGGTCCTGTGATACAGGACGCAGAGACGGCATCAGACTGTCAGTGATTGACAGACTGATACCGTTGGAGGTGGGAAGGCCTCTGTTTCTTCAACTGGAGACGAGTCGCTGCCATTGTGGAGGAAGGAAGAGGCCAGAATCTCCATTACAGGATGGAAATTTGCCGGCATCTGTGTAGGACTTGCGGCGGGCGGCTTGCACAACCCCATGGGTCACCCCACCCTCCCCCCCGGAGGGGTTGTGACCACAGAATGCTGAGGGCATGGCCACACCTCTTTTGAGACATGTCTAGCACATGATAAACCCACTCACAGGAGCATGGCATTCCTCCCGGCCAGGCAGTAGAGGGCCTGGCTGAGTCCAGGTACTATTCAGGGGGCGGGGCCTAATCACAGGAGGCATGGCAATGCACCCTCAGAAACAAATACAGATTTTTATTTGAAGCACTTCCCTGGCCACACTGCAGCCCAGCACACAGCAGCGTGTGCTTATCTGAGAAGAACTGCT
Organism: Pseudophryne corroboree; assembly: GCF_028390025.1. Classification (NCBI taxonomy): domain Eukaryota; kingdom Metazoa; phylum Chordata; class Amphibia; order Anura; family Myobatrachidae; genus Pseudophryne; species Pseudophryne corroboree. The sequence goes on along the minus strand of NC_086444.1, from coordinate 290,174,742 downwards.
GCAGCTGCTGCTCCCAGGTAAGGGAAGGGGGGGGGGGGTACCTGGGCCCCCACTGGGCCCCTCCAACAGACCAGGCCCAGGTAATTTGTTCCCCTCTTCCCCCTCTCTCGATGCCACTGGGCATGACACCCCCTGCTGCATTACAAGTTTAGGAAAAATGATCAGATAGGTGCGCTAATGCATACTTTACATAGTAATATGGTAAATCCCCTACTTATCTTATTTTGTATTGAGTTACTAACTGCAGCAGTTTTATTGTATTTTTTTGAGAAATAATTAGGCCCCATAAATGTAATGCGATTCCACCTGTAGTCTAAAAGAGATGCATGTACACCCTATTTCCCATAGCTACATAGCATAGGGATAAGGAGAATACAGCAATCAAAGTGATAGTGCAGACCTTTTAGGATAAAAAAAAGGTAATTTAATTATACAATTGCACTCACAATTTGACAAAACTAAAAAGCATATACTGTATACACTCCCCCGTCTGGCCATCGATGGGTGCTGGCTCACCTACCAGGTTCCAGCAAGATGGAAATAGGTGCATAAGCCGGGGAATTGTGCTCACCATAGAAGCCCACCAGAATGCAAATAGTCCCATGGTTCTAGTTCCCGCAAAGCACCTAATGCATTTCAGACCTGTATAGGTCCTTTGTCAGAAGCGTGTGTGGTATTCTAATCAAAATACCTTTTTTGGAATTGCCCCCAGCTGTTCTCATTAATTATAGTGACAGTGCCGTAACTAGGCATTTTAGCGCTTTGTGCAAGAAACATCATTGGCGCCCCCCCCCCCCCATGCAAGACAGAAAAATATATTGGGGCATGGCTTCATGGGGAAGGGGCATGGCCACAAAATAATACCAATTCATACTACAGTGCACAGTAGCGCCACTATGCCAGGTAGAGCCCCCTTTACACATTACGGCAGACAGTCCCCCTTTTTACACATTACGGCAGACAGCGTCCCCCTTTTTACACATTATGGCAGACAACGTCCCCCTTTTTACACATTACGGCAGACAGAGTCCCCTTTTTACACATTACGGCAGACAGCGTCCCCTTTATTACACATTGCGGAAGACAGCGTCCCCTTTATTACACATTACGGCAGACAGCGTCTCCCTTTTTACACATTACGGCAGACAGCGTCCCCATTTTTACACATTACGGCAGACAGCGTCCCCCTTTTTACACATTACGGCAGACAGCGTCCCCCTTTTTACACTTTACGACAGACAGCGTCCCCCTTTTTACACATTACGGCAGACAGCGTCCCTTTTTACACATTATGGCAGACAGCGTCCCCTTTTTTACACATTACGGCAGACAGAGCCAATCTTTTTACACTTTACACTAGAGTCCCCACACATTATGGCAGGCTTTTACAAAGGGGAGAAGGGAGAGAGAGAGAGAGGGAGAGAGAGCAAAAGAGAGAGAGAGAGAGAGAGAGAGAGAGAGAGAAAGAGGGGGAGAGAGAGAAAGGGAAAGAGTGAGTTATAATTACGTTTGTTCCGGAGCAGCACTAAGAGCAGTGGGCGAATGGTAGCATCCGTCCAGCACCGCCCTGTAGTCTGACACAATGTCCCCGATGTCATGGAACTGGCCTGAGGAGAACTTCTCCTCTATTCTCAGCAGCACTGTGGGTTGGGAACAGCGGCATCCGAGACAGATGTGTGGCTCGCGGGACTCGGGAGAGCAGCATCTCTGCCTCCACATTCTGGTCCCTACGGCCGGGCTCCGGGGTCACCACAGCCGCATCTTCTCATGAGCTAGTCTGCGCTCCTCTTCATTGGCTGCCGCTGCCATAATACCCAGCCAGGGAAGGAGGCGGAGCCCACACAGTACAAGCAGTACTGCCCGCTGTACTGTATATCACTAGCAGTGCACCCGGGAGAGAAGGAGTCGGGTACGCTGCTACTGTTATACATTGCAGCGGGTGGATTATACTCAGCGGCGCAAAAACATTTTAGTGATCTCGGGGAAAGGCGGACAGTGGCGCCCACAGACCAACTGCGCTGTGTGCAACGCGCCGTCCGCACTGCCCTAGTTACGGCTCTGCATAGTGATATGCGTCCATATCCAAAACTCAGGGCCATCTTTTCATATGGGCTCAATGGGCAGTTGCCAAAGTGCCCCAGGAGTATAAGGGTCCTGATAGCTGAGTGTCCCCTTTTTCCTGGGGTACCAGATTTTTTAAAATCGGCCCTGGGGAACCGGAGATATCTGACTTCAAAGCAATGGTCCCTATCCAAGCCTGTTAATTGCTCTTCCCAGCCATATATCTTGGGTTCTGTCTGCTTTATGAGGGTATACTCCAAAAGCTGGGGTTCTCCCCTTTCAGTGGTCACTGGCAGCTTGTCTCTACTATGCCCAGAACCAGAGGTATCAGCCTTCCAGCAGCTGGTCCCTGCTCCAGCTCCACAAGCCTGGTATGCAGTTTTATATTTTCGTCAGTGAATTGCTCTGGTGTCAGGCTCCGGAGCCTTACCTCCGGCGGGTACTCCGGCGAGTTACCGTCCCGCTGGTTGGCGCGGCTGTGGCGGCAGGGAGCTGGACGGATGTGCGGGTGCCAAGGGCTGGGGGCCGAGGGTCTGGAGAGCTGGACGCTGCGGGGATCGCTGTGGTAAGGTCCTCTAGTGGTGACACAGTATAGTGTGTCAGAGACAGAAGCTGGCTAAAGCTGTGTGCTAACAGCTAAGTATGTCTCCTGTGCTGGGGGCAGCCATGTTGGAGACCAGAGTATTACCAATGAAGTTCCTAATCTGTGTCCAGCCAATCCTGCATGTTCTCCCCTTACAAAAGGGGGCTGGCACAGAGGGAGAGTGCCAGTGCTTCAAGTTACCTCCTTGTGAGAGGTTATCCATCTCTGTGCTCCCAGTTTACTGCTGGTTCCCTGGTTGCTCTCATCCATTGGTTACCTAAACGCTGCTGCAGTCCTGCTGTCTAAGTCCGTTGCCACTCGTGGAAGCGCCCACAGGGTCCCAGGTCATAGAGGAGCTCCTGGTGCTAACGGCGGTTCCCGCAGATGTCTTCATTTCTTCAAAGTCCAAGTTCTTCAGCCTCGTCTTTCAATCACAAACCACAGTCTTCATTTCTTCAAAGTCCAATTTCTTCAGCCTCGTCTTTCAATCACAAACCACAGTCTTCATTTCTTCAAAGTCCAAGTTCTTCAGCCTCGTCTTTCAATCACAAACCACAGTCTTCATTTCTTCAAAGTCCAAGTTCTTCAGCCTCGTCTTTCAATCACAAACCACATCTTCATTTATTCAAAGTCCAAATACTTCAGCCTAGTCTTTTAATCATAAAACACAGTCTTCAATTCTTCTTTACCGGAGTTCTTCAGCTTCACTCTTCAAGTCATTTAACCATAGACTCTAATTCTTCCAGTTTCTTCTATTTTTCCAATATTCGTGTACAGCCTGATTATTCATTAAAACTACAGTTATCTTCCTACGAAGTCCTCCTTTTCTTTACACCCTCCGGCCAATGTTAACACTTAGTTTGGCTTCCACCCCATGAGGAGGAATTACATTCAGCCACCTCGTTTACTCTCCTCACAGGTAGCTGTCCCTTCAGCCAAAAGTCGGTTGTCGGAACCCCAACTTACGCCGAGCGTGACATCTGGCTCCTGAATTCTGATCCCCAAGTCCCCAGTACCTCCTGAAAGGTGGGACTCTCTATTTTTTTTTATCCCATTGGAAGCTAAGATATCTATTTCCAGGAACTGAAGATATCTGCAGTCAAGCAAGATGCCCTCCCATCAGAAAATGATGAATATTACCCCATTCCATTATACACCCCTCCCCTGCGTATTAAACACTGACTGCCACTGATAGCACCCCCCACCCTATCTTGTCAAATATTCCATCTCATACACGTACCAGATTTTGTTAATAATACCTTGCATGGATGGAGGGGAAGTCATGCGCCACGCAGAGACGATTTGGCATGTAGTCACAGAGGTGACATGCCAAATCAATTTATTCTGAAACTTAGTAGCTAGTGGGAAGTTCAGGGGTAGGAGAAGGTACGAGGGGAGAGAGGGAAATCCAGAGAGAGCGATGGGCTTGCATGCATTTTAGCAGGGAACGGGGGGCGGGGGACCTGGCTTGCGGGGTGGCATTTCCCTGTGCTGGGCAGCATTGTGTACCTTTTGCCTAGAACATCTACAAATCTTGCATCAGCCCCAACTGTATAGTACAATTTAATAGTGTTGCCAGTAGAAAATTGCCCATTATGTTTCTTCCACATTTGATACTTTCCCAGATTCCATATGAATCTTTTCCTGACCCCTGGAAAAGAGTACATGAGGAACCTTATACATGAACAATCCTACTTTGCTTCACTGTATCAAACTGAAATGAGAATTCCATTCATAAATCTCAGTGAGGGTGGGGGAGGGGATTTAAAACCGTTCACAGTAGAAAATAATTCTAAATTATTTGTTCTACAAACAAATTGCTTTTTTATCCAGCGGACGTTGCTAAACTTATTAAGCCCTCAAAGCTTACTTATGTGCGTTCTAGTGATGCACTGATTCAGCAAGTCCACCCATAAGCTTCCCATTCGGATTTTTTAAAGCATTCTATCTAATTCCACCAAAAATAATTTGTTTAAGGGTGGAATTAGCCTGTCACGGAGGTAACCATGTTAAAGTCAAAACACCAGCTTGATGTATCTGTTCTAGAGACACCATCAGAATATTCTCTGCAACATGAAACAGCACCCACTCTCCTTACAGAAAAGCAAAATGGCAAAATGGGAGACCAATAGCAGGGTCTGGCTGGTAACTTTTAGTGTGGGGGGCAAATGCAATAAAGTGGCACCGGCTTTTCTACCAGCGCACGGCAATAGCAAACTGGATGGGCAATATACCAACGGTTCTGATTTATCTAATGGGGTCGTGGTGTAATTGTGTAATGAAATATACGGTACGGATTATGTAATGGTTAGCATTACTGCCTCACAACACTGAGGTAATGGGTTGTGTGGGTTTCCTCCGGGTACTCCGGTTTCCTCCCACAATCCAAAAATATACTGGTAGGTTAATTGGCTTCCAACAAAAATTAACCCTACAGTGTGTGTGTGTGTGTGTGTGTGTGTGTGTGTGTGTGTGTGTGTGTGTGTGTGTCTGTGTAATAAATAAATAATGGTAATAAATATATAAAAAAACATTATGTTTATAATCAATTAAATCACCTACAGCCCTGTCTTGCAAACAGAGACTATCCTAGTGACTGTTCAAGCTGTTCCTTTTTATGTATGTTGTAGGAGCTGCGGATCCCTTCTGGCACCGTCTAAATAAATGATGATGATGAGGATAATAATAATAAGTATGGCTGCATCTATATATAATCACCAAAGATATAAAAAAAAGCACTTACTTGTCAAACTCACAGTAATGAAACACTTGGGTAGCTTACATGTAATCCTATATCCTTTGTGCTATATAGTACTCCTTCTGAACTAATTAATGTTGCATTAGCTGCTGAGGACTTCTGCTCTATTTCCACCACAAGCTCTTTCTGCTTCAGAATTCTGCCCACTGACATAACTCTACCCCCCATTCTGCCCCGTATACCTGATTACACCACTCTCCCCATTCTGCCCTATTTACCTGATGATGTCACTCTCTCCCCCATTCTGCCTCATCTACCTGCTGACATCACTCTATCCCCCATTCTGCCCCCTCATACCTGATAACATCACTTTCTCCCAAACTCTGCCCCATCTTCCTGATAACCTCAATCTCTCTCCCATTTTGCCCTGTCTCCACGATTACTTCAATCTCTCCCCAATTCTGCCCTGTCTCCCTTATGACTTTAGTCTCCTATTCTGACCTGTCTATCTTTTCATCTACTCTTTTTATCCCTTCTCCAAGTCCCTAGTAACTCCTCTCCCCGTTTATCCCATCCTACTCCCCCTTCCTAATCACCTCTCCCTGTTTCCTCCACCTATCCTAACTACATTTCCTTCTGTTCAATATTTGCATACTCTCCTGGATCGTCCAGGAGGCTCCACAAAAATTGGGTGGCATTCCCAGTCCCATGGAAAGGTAGGAAAGCTTCTCGGAGCCGGACGCAGCCACCCCTCCCCCCCCCCAGCAACGCCCATGAAAGCGGGCGGTCGGGTTAGGCTGATGGCGCAATTTACTGTGAATCATGTCATCATAGCCCCCCGATTTGCAATACTGGTAATGTGGGCATTGCATAGCAGGGAACGTGGCCACGATGACACAATAGCGTCTTGACATATCCGTACCGCTCCCTTTTTGAGAGCCCTGCCCTCTGTTCAGCCAACCTGGCTGCTCCCTCCCTGAGGGAGCAGCCTGAAAGTCAGCAGTCTTGCTATATTCACCCCTTTTTTCTCCCTCTGCCTATATCTTCTCTTGTCTCTCTCATACTGCACCATCTTCCTGATTCCTGTTCTAAACTATCTTCTAGGTGAGCTCTCCTTATCTGCCTTATAGTCCCTGATGACTTCTCTCTGTAGTCAAAATTGCCCTCACTTCCAGATGACCCCTTTGTTTGTGCCTGTTTGTTGATGAAGTGGCACTGAGATAAGGGAGGGGACATAGCATGGGAGGTATCGGGGGCTGCAAAATAGTCTGTACTGAGAATAAGAGGTGGTTCCAAGAAGGTGGGTGGATCATAGGAGATGGGAAATGAGCCTAGAAATCAGAATAGAGAATACAGGTAGCTGGCAGGGCAAAGGAGGCAGGATGGAGCATAGAAGGCCAGCCGTGACAGACGGATGGATGGGTTGCAACCACCGAACACAGGAGACCTAAAAGTGGCTTGTGGATCGGAGGAAGACACTGGCAGAAAATATTGCTTGGTTGCTCCCAATGTGCTATTGCACAGAGCAGCTGAAAAGCATCCTCCCACAGCCAGCTGACACATGGCGCCTGATAGAGTTGGACCAAAATATCAGGCTTATGTGCTCCTCCAGTATTGAATTTGTATGTTCACCTACTGTATATTTAGAGTTGTATTTATCTTATGGTGCAATCACTGTCTGTCTGTCTGTCTGTCTGTACACTTGGTTTGATGCTAATCATCATCATATTGCACTTGCACCAGCCATCCCTACACTAGATGCAAAAGACATGCCTGGAATGTTTATACCAACATCTTGCTTTGCATTGCTCATTATCAGGGCCGGTTCTAAACCCAGCGGAGCCCAGGGCGAAAATTTACCTTCATGCTTTTTTTTTTTTTTTTTACCCAGATTGCATACTTTTTCCTGCATTTTGCACTAAGTACTAAGTGCTTATGATTAGTATTATAACTGACCCCTCTATACCTTACACTACATCCCTGACCCATCTATACCCTTCACTACATCACTGACCCTGTCTACACTACATTACATCACTGACATATCTAACCCTACACTACATCACTGACCCATGTATACCCTACTCCACATCACTGCCCCCAGTAGTGCCAGATACACATAATATCCCCAGTACTAACAGATACAGATAATGTCCCCAGTAGTGCCAGATACACATAATGCCCCCAGTATAGTACCAGATACACATAATGCACCCAGTATAGTCCCAGATACACATAATGTCCCCAGTAGTAGTACCAGATACACATAATATCCCCATTATAGTACCAGTTACACATAATAGGGCAAATTCAGTATGAATCGCAAGTAGCGATTCGTACAGAATTTTTGCTGAGGGGCCACGGGCGCATGCGCAGCAGACCCTACTGCGCATGCGCTTACAATTTCTGTGGGGGGCTGCAGAAATTACGATCGCCTCTGCCTGTCAAACAGGCAGAGGTGGTCGCGGGGTGGGAGGGGGGTGGCAATACTCCATTTTCTGGGTGAAAATGGAGCATTGCGGGAGCGTGCCAGCCCAAAAGGGGCGTGTCGGGGGTGCAGCCACAGCAGCTGCGTGACATCACATGCAGCCGCTGCGACAACAAAAATGGCGCCGGGACTTCTGCGGCCGCAGCTAAGCTGCGCCGGCAGGGGTCATCCTTAATTTCTGCTAACAAGCGTGCTGTTCGCAATTTCTGCTTGAAGCAGGGGGGGAGGCGCTGGTTAGCATGATGGGCGGCCCCCAGCATGCATGCTAATGGTTAGCAAATTCTGCTGATTAGCAGAATTTGCTAACCTTACTGAATTGACCACAATGTTCCAATATGGTGCCAGATACACATAATGCCTGCAGTAGTGCAAGGTGCACATAATGTCCCCACTATAGTTCCAGATACATATAATGCCCTCAGTAGTGCCAGATACACATAATGCTGCCAATAGTGCCAGATGCACATAATGCCCCCAGTGGTGCTGCTTACACAAACTTCCCCCAATAGTGCTCACCACAACTGCTGCTGGGCTATGCTGCTGCTGAGCACTGTCAGGCTGGGCTCTGCTGCTGCTGGCCTCTGTGTCCATGTCCGAGGATAGGAGACTGCGCACCTCTCCGGCTGGTATCTCAAATATGGTGCGGGTTCATGAGACAATCAAAGCTCACAGTCTGGCAGCCTATCAGGAGCTGCTGCAGCTGCTCTGTGAGCTCAGCTTGGCTGATGGACGGTTTCACATTTAAAATTGCCACACGCCCTTAAAATCCCAGCGCCCTGCTCATCCGCTCTGGTCGAACATGTCAAAATCTGGTCCTAGTCGTAGAGTAGGTGCACCTTGTAAATAAAGCAGTGGCAGCAGGTGAGAGTGGATAGGCACTGGTGGGGTAATTGTGGCCGCACCCCCAGGCCGCAGTGCCCCAGGCAATTGCACTTCTTGCCCGCTTCTAAAACCGCCTCTGCTCACCATCACTGAACCTTGCTTATGGCAGAGCATCTCATTATTAAGTTATGGCTCTTCAGTCTCAAGTGGAGATGCATTTGAAATGCTTACTACATTACACTGCACAGTACTACTTGCATGTACACAGTTCTTGAGCAACTACAGGGTGACAACGGACAATGTATACGCTCCGCAAACAAGCATATGTTCATCTTAAACTAGGTACACACTATACAGTTATCTGTCAGATAATCTGCCAGATCTAGCTGGTTGGAATGAAAATTTGGTAATGGATGAGAGCAAATGACAATTGACCATTTGCTCCTAAACACTGGAAAACGAACAAAACCTGTCGTTCATACAAATTAGTTAAACACAAATGTAACCAACTTGGATGTCCGACAGTTTTTGACCGTTTTCCAGTGTTTGGGAGCAAATGGTCCATTGTCATTTGCTCTCATCCATTACCAAATTTTCATTTCAACCAGCTAGATCTGGCAGATTATCTGACAGACAGGGTTGGACTGGCCCAAAGGGATACAGGGGAAACCCTGGCCACACCCCTACAAATGGGCTCCTACCACTGCATTCCCCCGGGGGGCCCTTCATGCCCCAGTCTGACACTGCTGACAGATAATTGTATAGTGTGTACCTAGCTTTATTGTTTCATGGAGAGCAAAATGCATGGTCAATGCTTCAGTTAGAAAGAATATGACTGCCTGGCAAGAATGATTTCATGCAGAATAAGGGGAAAATTAGATAGCAACCTCATAACAAAATGACTATATGAAATATATATGTAACTCCATATATTATAGTTCAGGCAGAGTACAATATAGTCAATAATTCACACGATTAGTACAGTATTTCCTTTAGATTAGATATAAACACTGGGGGAAATTTACTAAGCTCCCGATTTTGACCGAGATGCCGTTTTTTCATCAAAGTGTCATCTCGGTAATTTACTAAACACTAATCACGGCAGAGATGAGGGCATTCGTAATTTTTTGCAAGTCCAAGTAAAAAATTACGAATGAATACACCATCGGTCAAAACGCGGCTGTTTAAGTATGAATCTCGGTCATTTACTAAGAAGTGCAAAGCAAAAAACAAACAAACACTGCCGTGAAAAATTACAACTCGTAAAAAAGTGCTAAAAAAAAACAGACCTACTTTTTTTTTCCGTGATTGGATAGGCATGCAGGGATCCATGAGATCCGTGCATGTATATCAGTGGGAAGGGGTGGGAAAGTTGTTATTTTATTAAAAAAAATTGCGTGGGGTCCCCCCTCCTAAGCATAACCAGCCTCGGGCTCTTTGAGCCGATCCTGGTTGCAGAAATATGGGGGAAAAAATGACAGGGGTTCCCCCATATTTAAGCAACCAGCATCGGGCTCTGCGCCTGGTCCTGGTCCCAAAAATACGGGGGACAAAAAGAGTAGGGGTCCCCCGTATTTTTAAAACCAGCACCGGGCTCCACTAGCTGGACAGATAATGCCACAGCCGGGGGTCACTTTTATATAGTGCCCTGCGGCCGTGGCATCAAAAATCCAACTAGTCACTCCTGGCCGGGGTACCCTGGGGGAGTGGGGACCCCTTCAACCAAGGGGTCCCCCCCCCAGCCACCCAAGGGCCAGGGGTGAAGCCCGAGGCTGTTCCCCCCCATCCAATGGGCTGCGGATGGGGAGGCTGATAGCCTTTGTTGTAAAAGAAAAGATATTGTTTTTAGTAGCAGTACTACAAGGCCCAGCAAGCCTCCCCCGCATGCTGGTACTTGGAGAACCACAAGTACCAGCATGCGACGGAAAAACGGGCCCGCTGGTACCTGTAGTACTACTACTAAAAAAATACCCAAAAAAAGACAAGACACACACACCGTGAAAGTATAATTTTATTACATACATACACACATACATACATACTTACCTTAAGTTCCCACGCAGGTCGGTCCTCTTCTCCAGTAGAATCCAAGGGGTACCTGTTGAAGAAATTATACTCACGAGATCCAGGGGTCCAGGCTCCTTGGGAAATCCAGGGGTAATCCATGTACTTGCATAAAATAAGAAAACGGAAAGCCGAGCCACGAACTGAAAGGGGCCCCATGTTTTCACATGGGACTCCTTTCCACGAATGCCAGAAACCCACTCTGACTGATGTCTAAGTGGGTTTCTTCAGCCAATCAGGGAGTGCCACGTTGTAGCACTCTCCTGATCGGCTGTGTGCTCCTGTACTGAGTGACAGGCGGCACACGGTAGTGTTACAATGTAGCGCCTATGCGCTACATTGTAACCAATGCTGGGAACTTTCTGCTCAGCGGTGACGTCACTTTAGGTCAACCGCAGGGCAGAAAGTTCCCATCATTGGTTACAATGTAGCGCATAGGCGCTACATTGTAACACTGCCGTGTGCTGCCTGTCAGTGAGGACAGGAGCACACAGCCGATCAGGAGAGTGCTAAAACGTGGCACTCCCTGATTGGCTGAAGAAACCCACTTAGACATCAGTCAGAGTGGGTTTCTGGTATTCGTGGAAAGGAGTCCCATGTGAAAACATGGGGCCCCTTTCAGTTCGTGGCTCGGCTTTCCGTTTTCTTTTTTTATGCAAGTACGTGGATTACCCCTGGATTTCCCAAGGAGCCTGGACCCCTGGATCTCGTGAGTATAATTTCTTCAACAGGTACCCCTTGGATTCTACTGGAGAAGAGGACCGACCTGCGTGGGAACTTAAGGTAAGTATGTATGTATGTGTGTATGTATGTAATAAAATTATACTTTCACGGTGTGTGTGTCTTGTCTTTTTTTGGGTATTTTTTTAGTAGTAGTACTACAGGTACCAGCGGGCCCGTTTTTCCGTCGCATGCTGGTACTTGTGGTTCTCCAAGTACCAGCATGCGGGGGAGGCTTGCTGGGCCTTGTAGTACTGCTACTAAAAACAATATCTTTTCTTTTACAACAAAGGCTATCAGCCTCCCCATCCGCAGCCCATTGGATGGGGGGGGGACAGCCTCGGGCTTCACCCCTGGCCCTTGGGTGGCTGGGGGGGGGGACCCCTTGATTGAAGGGGTCCCCACTCCCCCAGGGTACCCCGGCCAGGAGTGACTAGTTGGATTTTTGATGCCACGGCCGCAGGGCACTATATAAAAGTGACCCCCGGCTGTGGCATTATCTGTCCAGCTAGTGGAGCCCGGTGCTGGTTTTAAAAATACGGGGGACCCCTACTCTTTTTGTCCCCCGTATTTTTGGGACCAGGACCAGGCGCAGAGCCCGATGCTGGTTGCTTAAATATGGGGGAACCCCTGTCATTTTTTTCCACATATTTTTGCAACCAGGATCGGCTCAAAGAGCCCGAGGCTGGTTATGCTTAGGAGGGGGGACCCCACGCATTTTTTTTTATTATTTTACAGTGTTTAATTAAAAAAAAATAAAAAATAAACCCCAGCACGGATCACACAGATCCGGCCGAGATTGATTGTAAAAAAAGTCGGCAGTGTTTTGCTAATCACTGCCGTAAAAATAGAAAAAAAACCACGAATGACATCGACATCGGAACAAAAGAAAAACCCGAATACGACAGCTTAGTAAATTAGTCGTAATCAATTCAAAAAGTTGCAGTTTTACACTTTCGATGTCATTCGTGATTGAACTTTGACCTGAATCTGGAAAATACGAATCTTAGTAAATTTACCCCACTGTGTCTACCCAGATGTTATGAACCATGCTGGGAGTTACAGTTCTACAACAGCTAGAGAGTCGCAGATTACTTAAACTGCTGCAGTCTATCTTTACCACAGTATGTCTTCTATTTTTATAATATCTCACATTTGGAGGATTCAGATCATAAAAGACTACTCACAGCCAATAGATGTAATCCCCAACATCTATATACAGTATGTTACAGTATTCCTTCAGTACTGTATTATGAATTCTGTGGAATGGAATGTTTTCCATACAAACGAAAGCTGTAATTTACACGTTCAGTGCCACAATCTTTTTGCAAAGCATCTTCTGTTTTCTTTTTGCTGCGGGTCAAATCTTTAATAGCTGAAGAAAAGTAATTGTAAGACCATACTGGTCTAAAAGAATTTACTGTAGATCTTTGCTTACATTTTTATAGATTACTTTCTCTCACAACCACTTTGATTGTTGCTGCGCTTCCCCTTTTATGGTATAGCTGCTTAAAGATCAGTGAAAATTTCTTTTATTATGTTTTCCAGATAATCGGTGTATGGACAGGAGGTTTTTACCGAGTCGCACTAAACAGCTTATTGCCTTGGCAAGCTTTCCTGGTGCAGGAAATACTTGGGCCCGACACCTCATTGAACTAGCGACAGGCTTCTATACTGGAAGCTATTATTTTGATGGATCATTGTATAATAAAGGTGGGTTAAAACATAAAGTTTTAGTATCTAAACAGATTGTTCAATGCAGATGAGAACTTCCTGCCTTTCCATCTGTGCTATTGAGACCAAGCTCTTAGAAAAGGTCAGCAGCTGTGAGGCTTACCACTCCCCAGACAACAAAAACAGCAACAAGAAAACAATTTTATGGCGTACTGATCACTCTAAACTTTATTTATAATGTTATGGAGAGTACAGTGAATCATTCTAAAATGTTTAAGTATCAAAAACAACTGTCTTTTGTATGACACCTTTATTGTACATTACTGTGAAAATTATTTACTTTGCATATATATATATATATATATATATATATATATATATAGCAGCGATACCTCCATGGGAAGGAATAGACGGCACTCAGAGACTCAAAATCAATGGTCAAACTTAATTGCATCTACGTTTCAGGGGTCTCCACCCCTTTCGTCAGGAAGTGACTCACAAACATACATAGCAGGTTTAAATAGGCTGTGCATTCAGGTAACACACCTGAGTTGAGAACTCATTTAAAGTGACAGTCAATTTAAACACATAACAAAAATAGATTAAAAGCAAAATACTGTTACAAACAGACTTATATATAAAATGTACACAAGAGGAAAATAACAACAATGAAGAATACATAAATAGTTTATAAGAAGCAATGTAGTCCTAGACTTTCATTTAACCCCTTAGGTGATACCGTATCGAGGAGGGAAATCCAACGTGCTTCCCGTTGAAGCAATAATCTTGCTCAGTTCCCACCTCTAGGCAATGCCGGTACATGCTCTATCATCCTATACCGTAGGGAAGACAGACCATGTTTCGCCTAGGAAAAAAATGTTTGGCCACAGCCTGTTCACTAGTTCCGGAGAGAAGGGCAGCCCGTATAGCAGAATGGTGCATAGCCATCCTCTCCCTGAACTGGCGCTCAGTTTTACCCACGTAGTGTAACCCCCAAGGGCATGAGATCATGTACACTACGTGGGTGGTTGTGCGTGTTAAGTGATGTCTGATCTTAAAGCGCTTTCCTGTATAGGGATGACAAAAATAGTTCCCCGGCAGCATATAGCTACAGGTTGCCCAAATGCCCAAGCATTTAAAACAGCCTGGTTTACTGCTTAAAAAAGCTTTGCAACTGGACATTTTTCTCATGCCCTGTCCATGGTCCTGATTGAGGATTTTTTTCATGCAAAGATGTTTAGATACATTGGGGTATTGTATATTTACTAAAGGTCGATTTTCATAAATTTTTAAAGATCAAAATTAATCTTGATTGATGTGTTTCAGGGACTAAAACACACGTTTACTTACAGATGATTTTTTTATATTCATTTTTAAATGTTAGTAAACGTGTGATTCAGCTATAGAAACAAAACATTGATTTAGATTGGTTTTCATTAGTTTGAATTTGATGAAAATTTACATTTTGCAAATATACCCCATCATATGTTAAACAGACCATTGTTAAGCATCCCACTGATTTTTTTTTTACATAGGGGGGAATGTATGAAGCAGTGAAAAGAGAGGAACAGTGTGCATTTATCAAGTACAGTACATTCTCTAAAATTATAGGTAGCAGCTGGCACACTTCTCTAATCTTCTCATTGCTTCATACATCTTCCCCAAAAGCATTTATCGCATTCAGTCTTTATTTCCTTCTCATTCTTTATGTTCTTGATTTTGAAGTAGGCAGGGATAGCAAAGACAACTAATGGTTGCTCCTTTTTAGACAGATATACAATACAAGTGTGGCTTTTCAAATTACGAGAGTGTTATATTTATGAGACTGAGTTTACTGTACTTCTCCTCCATGAAACTTGTGATTTCACGGACTGGGTGTGCTGCTTAGTAGATGAAAGGCACCACACGGCCAGTACACAATGTCAATTTATGGCTCATGTTGGCTTTGGTTGAGGGAAGGGAACCCAGAAGTCACATTCATTTGTAAGGCATATTAGCATTGTGCATGCACTGCAAGATGCCTGGCATAAGTTCCCGGGCAGTTCTGCTAACATTGAGTGTCTTTTGTGTTGTAAATGCGTCTTAAATGCATCACTATGCAAATAGGATGCACATGCACACTCTGCTGATTAAAATAATATGTGGCATGCCTATATTCTGGGTGCGACCTTGGCTTTATCTGCATTCAAAATACTACATTACATTATTATCCTGGAAATCAATGTAACGTAGCATTTCATATGCAGATACAGCCGCGCTCACACACAGAATATAAGCATGCCACATATAATTTTAATCAGCAGAAGCTGCTTGAGTATTATACAGTATTTGTGTAGTGATGCATAAAAGGTATTGCTGATTATGAGCGTCAGAGACACACAATCATTTCAATGCCAGCAGATCTTTTTCTGTGTTGTCATTCTTAGTTACAGTGTGTGATCACTTTACACAGTGATCTTGGGGCCCAGCATTCATTTCAAGGCATGTTAGCAATGTGTGAGAACACTGTAGAAATTGATGATCAGTGGTTGCTAAACAATGTATACTGCACAAGTCGCAGTCTGTAATAAAATGAGTCTTGCAATGTACAACATACAGTATATCAAGCATAAAATTGATAACAGAAAAGTATTCTAGTTTGTTTTTCAAAACATCTTGTCCTTTGCGGGAATCAAACCCAAGCTTGTGAGCATGGTAATGATCGTCGATACCACTACACCAAGAAAGCCATGAAGACAGGTGACTGACACCTGCAGTAACAGTAGTGATGTCACTCATTATAAGAGCAACTAATTGTTATATCTGTGTGCATGTCTGAGTCTCACTCCTGTAATTTGAAAGCCACACTTGTATTGTATATCTGTGTAAAACATAGCAACCACAGCTTTTTTCAAAACTGTTTGGTAAATCTATGTGCATGTCTGAGTCTGTATACGAAGCATCACAGAACTTTTTTCTGTGCTTATACTGGTATATGTGCTTATACTGGTACTGTAGTTACTGTGAGTGATCATGAGAGCCATATACAGTACTAGTTAAGCATGGTATTATTGCATCACTGCTGCCGCAAAATTGCAAGGTCCGAGAACACAGTACAAGTCACGGTGTGCAAAAAAAGAGATTTGTAATGTAAAATATACAGTACTGTACATTATGAGTGATCATCAGTGCCCCAACACGAGCACAGCAAAATTTGCAATGTGTAAGGCTTGTTAAACATACATTACAGTATATCCACCATAATATAACATGCTAGTTTATAGTGTTCGGTGCATTTAAGATGGTAATAAAAAAGCAACTAAAAAAAAGTAATTCTTAAACTTCAAGCATTGTTTTAGTTTTCAGTGGAGTCTTCACACATGCGCAATGGTGGTTTTGAAAAGTGACACCTGGTGGACGAACACCAGTATTGCACCCGCTGGATACTCAATTCATTACATAATGTAAAACAGGCACTGGAAGTAAGGACTCTTAGGCAGGTTTTCTGGTAAAACACAGTGGGGTATATTTACTAAGCTCCCGATTTTGACCGAGATGCCGTTTTTTCTTCAAAGTGTCATCTCGGTTAATCTCGGTCATTTACTAAACACTAATCACGGCAGTGATGAGGGCATTCGTAATTTTTTGCTAGTTCAGGTAAAAAATTACGAATGAATACACCATCGGTCAAATTACGCCTGTTTAGATATGAATCTCGGTCATTTACTAAGAAGTGCAAAGCAAAAAAACACAAAACACTGCCGTGAAAAATTACAACTCGTAAAAAAGTCCTAAAAAAAAACAGACCTGCTTTTGTTTTTCCGTGATTTGAGATGCATGCAGGGATCCATGAGATCCGTGCATGTATATCAGTGGGAAGGGGTGGGAAAGTGCTTATTTTTGCCAAAAAAATTGCGTGGGGTCCCCCCTCCTAAGCATAACCAGCCTCGGGCTCTTTGAGCCGATCCTGGTTGCAGAAATATGGGGAAAAAAATGACAGGGGTTCCCCCATATTTAAGCAACCAGCATTGGGCTCTGCGCCTGGTCCTGGTCCCAAAAATACGGGGGACAAAAAGAGTAGGGGTCCCCCGTATTTTTAAAACCAGCACCGGGCTCCACTAGCTGGACAGATAATGCCACAGCCGGGGGTCACTTTTATACAGCGCCCTGCGGCCGTGGCATCAAAAATCCAACTAGTCACCCCTGGCCGGGGTACCCTGGGGGAGTGGGAACCCCTTCGATCAAGGGGTCCCCCCCCCCCCAGCCACCCAAGGGCCAGGGGTGAAGCCCGAGGCTGTCCCCCCCCATCCAATGGGCTGCGGATGGGAGGGCTGATAGCCTTTGTTGTAAAATAAAAGATATTGTTTTTAGTAGCAGTACTACAAGTCCCAGCAAGCCTCCCCCGCATGCTGGTACTTGGAGAACCACAAGTACCAGCATGCGGCGGAAAAACGGGCCCGCTGGTACCTGTAGTACTACCACTAAAAAAATACCCAAAAAAACACAAGACACACACACCGTGAAAGTATAATTTTATTACATACATACACACATACATACATACTTACCTTATGTTCTCACGCAGGTCGGTCCTCTTCTCCAGTAGAATCCAAGGGCTACCTGTTGAAGAAATTCTACTCACCAGATCCATGGGTCCAGGCTCCTCGGCAAATCCAGGGTTAATCCACGTACTTGAATAAAAAAAAAAAACGGTGTCCCGACCACGAACTGAAAGGGGACCCATGTTTGCACATGGGTCACCTTCCCACGAATGCCAGAAACCCACTTTGACTTCTGTCTAAGTGGGTTTCTTCAGCCAATCAGGGAGTGCCACGTTGTAGCACTCTCCTGATCAGCTGTGTGCTGCTGTCCTCACTGACAGGCGGCACACGGCAGTGTTACAATGTAGCGCCTATGCGCTCCATTGTAACCAATGCTGGGAACTTTCTGCTCAGCGGTGACGTCACTTTAGGTCAACCGCAGGGCAGAAAGTTCCCATCATTGGTTACAATGTAGCGCATAGGCGCTACATTGTAACACTGCCGCGTGCTGCCTGTCAGTGAGGACAGCAGCACACAGCTGATCAGGAGAGTGCTACAACGTGGCACTCCCTGATTGGCTGAAGAAACCCACTTAGACAGAAGTCAAAGTGGGTTTCTGGCATTCGTGGGAAGGTGACCCATGTGCAAACATGGGTCCCCTTTCAGTTCGTGGTCGGGACACCGTTTTTTTTTATTTATTCAAGTACGTGGATTAACCCTGGATTTGCCGAGGAGCCTGGACCCATGGATCTGGTGAGTAGAATTTCTTCAACAGGTAGCCCTTGGATTCTACTGGAGAAGAGGACCGACCTGCGTGAGAACATAAGGTAAGTATGTATGTATGTGTGTATGTATGTAATAAAATTATACTTTCACGGTGTGTGTGTCTTGTCTTTTTTTGGGTATTTTTTTAGTGGTAGTACTACAGGTACCAGCGGGCCCGTTTTTCCGCCGCATGCTGGTACTTGTGGTTCTCCAAGTACCAGCATGCGGGGGAGGCTTGCTGGGACTTGTAGTACTGCTACTAAAAACAATATCTTTTCATTATCACAAATGGCTATCAGCCTCCCCATCCGCAGCCCATTGGATGGGGGGGGACAGCCTCGGGCTTCACCCCTGGCCCTTGGGTGGCTGGGGGGGGGACCCCTTGATTGAAGGGGTCCCCACTCCCCCAGGGTACCCCGGCCAGGGGTGACTAGTTGGATTTTTGATGCCACGGCCGCAGGGCACTGTATAAAAGTGACCCCCGGCTGTGGCATTATCTGTCCAGCTAGTGGAGCCCGGTGCTGGTTTTAAAAATACGGGGGACCCCTACTCTTTTTGTCCCCCGTATTTTTGGAACCAGGACCAGGCGCAGAGCCCGATGCTGGTTGCTTAAATATGGGGGAACCCCTGTCAATTTTTTCCCCATATTTCTGCAACCAGGATCGGCTCAAAGAGCCCGAGGCTGGTTATGCTTAGGAGGGGGGACCCCACGCATTTTTTTTTTGTGATTTTACATTGTTTAATTAAAAAAAAAAAAAATAAGAACCCCAGCACGGATCACACAGATCCGGCCGAGATTGATTGTAAAAAAAAACGGCAGTGTTTTGCTAATCACTGCCGTAAAAATAGGTAAAAAAAAACGAATGACATCGACATCGGAAGCAAAGAAAAATACGAATACGACAGCTTAGTAAATCCATCGTAATCAATTCAAAAAGTTGCAGTTTTACACTGTCGATGTCATTCGTGATTGAACTTTGACCTATTTTCGGAAATTACGAATCTTAGTAAATATACCCCAGTGTCTTTACTGGCAACAGACACTGGACAAACCATACACAGGCTTGAGCCTGGTCATACAGGTACATAACTTAAAATGAACAAATGAACGTAAATGCCTTAGCACTCCCCGTGCGCAACAGTTATTCTATTGAAATGACCTGCAGCCACAATCCACCATGCTCTCCTGGCACAGCCAACATCCACAGTCACTGGCACTATAAAACTGCCACCTACGCGCTGGCCTTTAAGAGGCATCAGTGCACCATGTAGTGTGTGTATGGGAGTTTTAAACTCCTCTCCTGATTCTGACTTCCTGATGGCTTTTTATTTTTTCACTTGGAGCTGTGCAATCCAGAAAGCCTTGAGTTCCAACTTACTAATGCAGGTGCAGAATGTGCATGTCTTGTTTTCTTATCTCTTGGAGGTAGCTAATTGGTGGGCAGTTATCACATTTGCGACTAGTTTTTCGCACTACTGTACACACCACATGGAGGATAGATGAGCATGACTACATCTGTAAGACCACTATGAGTTCTTCTGGAAGACCTTAGTGAATATAAACCTCAAGGTGAATAAACAGACTGTGACTGATTCTCCTTATATTGCGCCTTTAAATAGCTGATCAAAAATCACATGGTCATTAAAAAAGAGAGGACTATGGGGGTCATTCCGAGTTGTTCGCTCGCAAGCTGCTTTTAGCAGCTTTGCACACGCTAAGCCGCCGCCTACTGGGAGTGAATCTTAGCTTATCAAAATTGCGAACGAAAGATTAGCAAAATTGCGAATAGACACTTCTTAGCAGTTTCTGAGTAGCTCCACACTTACTCGGCATCTGCGATCAGTTCAGTGCTTGTCGTTCCTGGTTTGACGTCACAAACACACCCAGCGTTCGCCCAGACACTCCTCCGTTTCTCCAGCCACTCCCGCGTTTTTCCCAGAAACGGTAGCGTTTTTTCGCACACACCCATAAAACGGCCAGTTTCCGCCCAGAAACACCCACTTCCTGTCAATCACATTCCGATCACCAGAACGAAGAAAAAACCTCGTAATGCTGTGAGTAAAATACCTAACTGCATAGCAAATTTACTTGGCGCAGTCGCACTGCGGCCATTGCGCATGCGCATTAGCGACTAATCGCTCCGTTGCGAGAAAAAAATACTGAGCGAACAACTCGGAATGACCCCCTATATTGTCTACTTCCTTCAGGTAACATAATTGTGAAAACTGCACAGATTAAGGCAGGTACACACACACTAGATGATTTTGAACCAATAAAGATAAAGATTTCCCTTGAAATTTCCCCAGCTGCAGAATGAAAGATAAAGAACATACAGACTGAATGATATGGTGAACAATATCGCTCAGTGACATCACCCCTCCCATCCTTGAATATGCACTCATGAAAGATATAGCCTAAAATTAACTGCATGTTCATTTGAAAAAGATAAACTATAACGACCCACGGGAGCGTGCATCATTATCGTTATCGTGCATACACACGAGACGATATGCATGATAATATCTTTATGCATGATAAAATAGTCTAGTATTCCCCTTTACGGTACATTCACCAATACAATAAAAATATAGATAATAAAATATATTGCCATGCTGTTATACTGGAAGCAAAAGTCTCGGCACAAAGTGTTTAAATATTATGTATGTGGCATGCCCATATTGCACAAATTAAGATTATCCCGATGCACAATTTCCAATTAGGAAGAAAGTACTAATGCCACACTGTAATACTGCAGCCATCGCCAGTCAACACTATAACTCATACACACATTTCACCAAGGACTGTTGTGCATCCTCAGTCTAAGGAACGTACATGATGCCCTGTCACCCATGCACATGCATTGGCAAACGCGCGGGGGGTTTCTGGTTGCCCAGAAACCCCCTCCTCTTGGCAAGTGGCTCAAATCATAACAATAGCAATGGTATATAATATGATTACTAGAGCTGTTGCCACATCATGCTGTTTAAGGAACAGAGCAGAGCTGCTGCACATGCATAGTGGTAGCAACTTCTTCTACCAAATTTGCTGTGTGTGGATCTGAGCCCTCAATCAGCGCACTGGACCAGAGAGTAGCTACCAAGAAGAAGAGACAGGAGCCTTACTATGAGGTGGGAGAATGTTTGCATAGAAAGTGCAGTACTGGTTCTATTATATTTGTGTATTTATTTATTATAGTATGTTTAACCTCTTCTTGATTATTTATCTTATTTATATTATTTAAATATGTTTGATGCAGCATACACTATAAACCATATATTGTGTTAAATATTAATACTGTATTCCATGTTCCGCCAAGTGGGAGATTGTGGATTGCATTTGGAAACCCCCCTCTAGAAATCCTGCGTTTGCCACTGACATCATATGTAATTATGGTATAACAACACCATTGAACAACTTCCAATTCATAATGCACAATAGCTAGAGCAAATTAGTGATGTGCACCGGACATTTTTCGGGTTTTGTGTTTTGGTTTTGGATTCGGTTCCGCGGCCGTGTTTTGGATTCGGACGCGTTTTGGCAAAACCTCACCGAAAATTTTTTGTCGGATTCGGGTGTGTTTTGGATTCGGGTGTTTTTTACAAAAAACCCTAAAAAACAGCTTAAATCATAGAATTTGGGGGTCATTTTGATCCCATAGTTTTATTAACCTCAATAACCATAATTTCCACTCATTTCCAGTCTATTCTGAACACCTCACACCTCACAATATTATTTTTAGTCCTAAAATTTGCACCGAGGTCGCTGGATGGCTAAGCTAAGCGACACAAGTGGCCGACACAAACACCTGGCCCATCTAGGAGTGGCACTGCAGTGTCAGACAGGATGGCACTTCAAAAAATAGTCCCCAAACAGCACATGATGCAAAGAAAAAAAGTGGTGCACCAAGGTCGCTGGATGGCTAAGCTAAGCGACCCAAGTGGCCGACACAAACACCTGGCTCATCTAGGAGTGGCACTGCAGTGTCAGACTGGATGGCACTTCAAAAATATAGTCCCCAAACAGCACATGATGCAAAGAAAAAAAGAGGCGCACCAAGGTCGCTGTGAGACTAAGCTAAGCGACACAGGTGGCCGACACAAACACCTGGCCCATCTAGGAGTGGCACTGCAGTGTCAGGCAGGATGGCACTTCAAAAAAATTGTCCCCAAATAGCACATGATGCAAAGAAAAAAAGAGGCGCACCAAGGTCGCTGTGAGACTAAGCTAAGCGACACAAGTGGCCGACACAAACACATGGCCCATCTAGGAGTGGCACTGCAGTGTCACGCAGGATGTCCCTTCCAAAAAACCCTCCCCAAACAGCACATGACGCAAAGAAAAAAAGAGGCGCAATGAGGTAGCTGTGTGAGTAAGATAAGCGACACAAGTGGCCGACACAAACACCTGGCCCATCTAGGAGTGGCACTGCAGTGTCAGGCAGGATGGCACTTCAAAAAAATAGTCCCCAAACAACACATGATGCAAAGAAAAAAAGAGGCGCACCAAGGTCGCTGTGAGAATAAGCTAAGCAACACAAGTGGCCGACACAAACACCTGGCCCATCTAGGAGTGGCACTGCAGTGTCAGACAGGATGGCACTTCAAAAAAATACTCCCCAAACAGCACATGATGCAAAGAAAAAAAGAGGCGCACCTAGGTCGCTGTGAGACTAAGCTAAGCGACACAAGTGGCCGACACAAACTCCTGGCCCATCTAGGAGTGGCACTGCAGTGTCAGGCAGGATGGCACCTCAAAAAAATTAAAAGAGATGGATAGTATACTTAATGAATGACGACACAGAGGTAGGTACAGCAGTGGCCTTCCGTACTGCTATATATAGTATACTGGTGGTCACTGTGTCAGCAAACTGCAAAACTAAAATGCACCACAGGTTTAGAATGTAGATGGATAGTATACTTAATGAATGACGACAGAGAGGTAGGTACAGCAGTGGCCTTCCGTACTGCTATATATAGTATACTGGTGGTCACTGTGTCAGCAAACTGCAAAACTAAAATGCACCACAGGTATAGAATGTAGATGGATAGTATACTTAATGAATGACGACACAGAGGTAGGTACATCAGTGGCCTTCCGTACTGCTATATATAGTATACTGGTGGTCAGTGTGTCAGCAAACTGAAAAACTAAAATGCACCACAGGTATAGAATGTAGATGGATAGCATACTTAATGAATGATGACACAGAAGTAGGTACAGCAGTGGCCTTCCGTACTGCTATATATAGTATACTGGTGGTCACTGTGTCAGCAAACTGCAAAACTAAAATGCACCACAGGTATAGAATGTAGATGGATAGTATACTTAATGAATGACGACACAGAGGTAGGTACAGCAGTGGCCTTCCGTACTGCTATATATAGTATACTGGTGGTCACTGTGTCAGCAAACTGCAAAACTAAAATGCACCACAGGTATAGAATGTAGATGGATAGTATACTTAATGAATGACGACACAGAGGTAGGTGCAGCAGTGGCCTTCCGTACTGCTATATATAGTATACTGGTGGTCAGTGTGTCAGCAAACTGCAAAACTAAAATGCACCACAGGTATAGAATGTAGATGGATAGTATACTTAATGAATGACGACACAGAGGTAGGTATAGCAGTGGCCTTCTGTACT
Source organism: Pseudophryne corroboree (assembly GCF_028390025.1). NCBI lineage: Eukaryota > Metazoa > Chordata > Amphibia > Anura > Myobatrachidae > Pseudophryne > Pseudophryne corroboree. The sequence continues at coordinate 290,150,701 of NC_086444.1, read as the reverse complement.
GCTATATATAGTATACTGGTGGTCAGTGTGTCAGCAAACTGCAAAACTAAAATGCACCACAGGTATAGAATGTACATGGATAGTATACTTAATGAATGACGACACAGAGGTAGGTACAGCAGTGGCCTTCCGTACTGCTATATATAGTATACTGGTGGTCACTGTGTCAGCAAACTGAAAAACTAAAATGCACCACAGGTATAGAATGTAGATGGATAGTATACTTAATGAATGATGACACAGAGGTAGGTACAGCAGTGGCCTTCCGTACTGCTATATATAGTATACTGGTGGTCACTGTGTCAGCAAACTGCAAAATTAAAATGCACCACAGGTATAGAATGTAGATGGATAGTATACTTAATGAATGACGACACAGAGGTAGGTACAGCAGTGGCCTTCCGTACTGCTATATATAGTATACTGGTGGTCACTGTGTCAGCAAACTGCAAAACTAAAATGCACCACAGGTATAGAATGTAGATGGATAGTATACTTAATGAATGACGACACAGAGGTAGGTACAGCAGTGGCCTTCCGTACTGCTATATATAGTATACTGGTGGTCAGTGTGTCAGCAAACTGCAAAACTAAAATGCACCACAGGTATAGAATGTAGATGGATAGTATACTTAATGAATGACGACACAGAGGTAGGTACAGCAGTGGCCTTCCGTACTGCTATATATAGTATACTGGTGGTCACTGTGTCAGCAAACTGCAAAACTAAAATGCACCACAGGCATAGAATGTAGATGGATAGTATACTTAATGAATGACGACACAGAGGTAGGTACAGCAGTGGCCTTCCGTACTGCTATATATAGTATACTGGTGGTCACTGTGTCAGCAAACTGCAAAACTAAAATGCACCACAGGTATAGAATGTAGATGGATAGTATACTTAATGAATGACGACACAGAGGTAGGTACAGCAGTGGCCTTCCGTACTGCTATATATAGTATACTGGTGGTCACTGTGTCAGCAAACTGCAAAACTAAAATGCACCACAGGTATAGAATGTAGATGGATAGTATACTTAATGAATGACGACACAGAGGTAGGTGCAGCAGTGGCCTTCCGTACTGCTATATATAGTATACTGGTGGTCAGTGTGTCAGCAAACTGCAAAACTAAAATGCACCACAGGTATAGAATGTAGATGGATAGTATACTTAATGAATGACGACACAGAGGTAGGTACAGCAGTGGCCTTCTGTACTGCTATATATAGTATACTGGTGGTCACTGTGTCAGCAAACTGCAAAACTAAAATGCACCACAGGTATAGAATGTACATGGATAGTATACTTAATGAATGACGACACAGAGGTAGGTACAGCAGTGGCCTTCCGTACTGCTATATATAGTATACTGGTGGTCACTGTGTCAGCAAACTGAAAAACTAAAATGCACCACAGGTATAGAATGTAGATGGATAGTATACTTAATGAATGATGACACAGAGGTAGGTACAGCAGTGGCCTTCCGTACTGCTATATATAGTATACTGGTGGTCACTGTGTCAGCAAACTGCAAAACTAAAATGCACCACAGGTATAGAATGTAGATGGATAGTATACTTAATGAATGACGACACAGAGGTAGGTACAGCAGTGGCCTTCCGTACTGCTATATATAGTATACTGGTGGTCACTGTGTCAGCAAACTGCAAAACTAAAATGCACCACAGGTATAGAATGTACATGGATAGTATACTTAATGAATGACGACACAGAGGTAGGTACAGCAGTGGCCTTCCGTACTGCTATATATAGTATACTGGTGGTCACTGTGTCAGCAAACTGCAAAACTAAAATGCACCACAGGTATAGAATGTAGATGGATAGTATACTTAATGAATGACGACACAGAGGTAGGTGCAGCAGTGGCCTTCCGTACTGCTATATATAGTATACTGGTGGTCAGTGTGTCAGCAAACTGCAAAACTAAAATGCACCACAGGTATAGAATGTAGATGGATAGTATACTTAATGAATGACGACACAGAGGTAGGTACAGCAGTGGCCTTACGTACTGCTATATATAGTATACTGGTGGTCACTGTGTCAGCAAACTGAAAAACTAAAATGCACCACAGGTATAGAATGTACATGGATAGTATACTTAATGAATGACGACACAGAGGTAGGTACAGCAGTGGCCTTCCGTACTGCTATATATAGTATACTGGTGGTCACTGTGTCAGCAAACTGAAAAACTAAAATGCACCACAGGTATAGAATGTAGATGGATAGTATACTTAATGAATGACGACACAGAGGTAGGTACAGCAGTGGCCTTCCGTACTGCTATATATAGTATACTGGTGGTCACTGTGTCAGCAAACTGCAAAACTAAAATGCACCACAGGTATAGAATGTAGATGGATAGTATACTTAATGAATGACGACACAGAGGTAGGTACAGCAGTGGCCTTCCGTACTGCTATATATAGTATACTGGTGGTCACTGTGTCAGCAAACTGCAAAACTAAAATGCACCACAGGTATAGAATGTAGATGGATAGTATACTTAATGACGACACAGAGGTAGGTACAGCAGTGGCCTACTGTACCGTAATGCTATATATTATATACTGGTGGTCACTGTGTCAGCAAAACTCTGCACTGTACTCCTCCTATATAATATTATACTGGTGGTCCCCAGTCCCCACAATAAAGCAGCACACTGAGCACAGATATGGAGTGTTTTTCAGGCAGACAACGTATACTGGTGGTCACTGTCAGCAAAACTCTGCACTGTACTCCTGCTATATAATAGAGCTGCTCCCCAGTCCCCACAATTAAGCAGTGTGAGCACAGATATATGCAGCACACTGTGAGCACAGATATGGAGCGTTTTTTTTCAGGCAGAGAACGGATAACTGGTGGTCACTGATCAGCAAAACTCTGCACTGTACTCCTCCTATATACAGCTGCTCCCCAGCCCTCCCCACAATTAAGCAATAGTGCACAGCACAATCAAGTTCAACAATAACGGAGAGGACGCCAGCCACGTCCTCTCCCTAACATTTCCAATGCACGAGTGAAAATGGCGGCGACGCGCGGCTGCTTATATAGAATCCGAATCTCGCGAGAATCCGACAGTGGGATGATGACGTTCGGGCGCGCTCGGGTCACCCGAGCCATACGGGAGAATCCGAGTATGACTCGGAACC